>NW_027531504.1:11151783-11404636 GCF_008692635.1 Crocuta crocuta
CGGAGCCGTTCCCCGGGACCCCCAGCCCTCCGTGGGAGCAAGGGGCCCCGGCAGGCACTCCTCCTCGCCTCTCACCCACCCCAGGCCGCGTCGGAACCCCAGAGGCCCACTTTCGGCCCCCCACCCGACCTCGGGTAGCCCATCGCCCCCAGCCAGCTGAGGCAGGAGGCGGCGGCGACCGGCGCTGGCAAGGAGCGCAAAGCGCAGGCGCAGCTGGTGCTCGCTCGTGCCCTGCGACCCGCAGGGGGCTGTTGGGGTGAGACCGAAGGCTCCCCTCTGACAGGCCTCTCTAGGCTACCGTAACCGATCGCCGAGGCTGCCCGCGCCCCCGCGGGCCTTGCGGTAGGGCTTCCCCACGACTCGCCGCTGGTGGGGACAGCCCGCTTGGCTCCGCGCGCCCTCAATGTACCTAACCCAGGCAGCCGCGCCAGACCGGCTCCTCCGTCGGAAGCCGAGCTAGATGCCCAGAAATGATTAACGAGCGCAACCCCCCAGCGCGCTGTGGGTGACCGCAGGAAGTGGGGAGGAGGGGGGCCCTTGGATCCCCGAACTATGGCTCCTAACGCCTCAGGGCCCTGGAGGGGAATAAAAGCATCGAACTGTCCAACCGGTTTGTTTCTGCAGGTTCCCCTGTTTTAAAACAAAATAATTTAAACGCTATTAAAAAAACAACAACAACAACCCTCAAACCTTTCTTCTTATTATTTCGACAACCAGCCACTTGTTTGCTTGCTCGCTTTAAAATGTTCCAACAAAATCCTAGTTTGTTTCGAAAGATGTTGGATTAGCATTTAACACCTCATCGGTCACTAAAGCCCAGGCAGTTCACCAGCCCCAACACAGCCTCAGCTAAAAGAACATCAGAGCAAACAGAGCTGGGCTTTTTAAACCGGCAAACAAATGCCACACACCGCCTAAAGGAGGGCGGAGGAGGGGGGTTAAGGCGAACTCCTGTCCAAATGAGTTTAAAGGGAATAAAAAGGAAAAAAAAAGCACACGTCTTCTTAAGGCTAGCTTGCGAGCACAGGCGTCACGAACAAGGGCTTTTGTGCCTGCTAATTGCACCATTTGTGCGCAAAAGTTCCGAGGCGAAGTGTGAACTCTCAACAGAAGGAAACATGAGACAACTGAAGTGCCCTGGTTTATGTGCCCCGCTCCTCCTCCGCCGCCGCCCCCTCTTTTCTCCTTCCTCCCGCCGAGCCCGCTGTTGCAGCTTGTTTGCACTGGGGCTTATCCGGAGCGGAAATTCCTTTCCGTTTTTGTGAATGACAAACTCATTAACAATTCATCAACACAACCTGTTCCAGCCGGCCCGTCCCCACGGCAACAGCCCCTTCCGCAGCGCGCTCATTGGCTGGCGGGGAGAATGTATCCATTGAGACGCTCGCTGTTTGTATCCATTGAGGAGCAGCCTCGCGCAGGGGGTGTGCGAGGGTTGAGTCCAAGGGAGAGTGAGCAAATCGAGGTTTGAATAATCCGAGGAAAGACGCCCGGGCGGATTTGAGGTGCAGTCTTAAAGGGAGGGATTAAGAGCCGCTGGACTTTTTTTTTTTTTTTCCCCTCCTCTCTTAGTAGCAGGGAGTCCGAATTAATTGGATTTCATTCACTGGGGAGGAACAAAACTGTCTGGGCAGCTTCATTCAAAGAGATTCATTGACACCAGGAGCAAGCGGCTGCAGCGGGGTGCAGCGGGGACCGCCGGCTTCACTTCTGTCTCGCTTTCCCCAACCGCTAACACGGTCTGGGAAGGGCGAGGTGGAATTAAACCCCGCTCAGAGAGCGGCAGCTTCGCGCAGCGCGTTCGGCCTATGCCTGCCCCGAGGGGCATCTGGTAGGCAGCCCGCCCTCTCCGGTAGCTCGACCCCCATGATAGATACGCTCAGACCCGTGCCCTTCGCGTCGGAAATGGCGATCAGCAAAACCGTGGCGTGGCTCAACGAGCAGCTGGAGCTGGGCAACGAGCGGCTGCTGCTGATGGACTGCCGGCCTCAGGAGCTGTATGAGTCGTCGCACATCGAGTCCGCCATCAACGTGGCCATCCCGGGCATCATGCTGCGGCGCCTGCAGAAGGGCAACCTGCCCGTGCGCGCGCTCTTCACCCGTGGCGAGGACCGGGACCGCTTCACCCGGCGCTGCGGCACCGACACTGTGGTGCTCTACGACGAGAGTAGCAGCGACTGGAACGAGAACACCGGCGGCGAGTCGGTGCTTGGCTTGCTGCTCAAGAAGCTCAAGGACGAGGGCTGCCGGGCGTTCTACCTGGAAGGTACGTGCCGGGGGAGCCTCGCGCGCCGGGCCGGGCGGGGGTCGCGGGACTGTGCGCCCTGGGCAAGGCGCGCGGGCTGCAGATGCCCCTGCTGCGCTTGACTGGCGCTTCTGAGTCGCGCCGCTGGGTCACAGGACATCCGCCAGCTACGGGCTGCGAACTGAGCGTCCCGCACCCGCGAGCTGGCTGGCGCAGGACCCACCGGCTGCAGGCACGGGTTGTTTCTTTCTAACGATTCCTCCTGCCTGTCCTGGAGTATTCTCCGCCTGTCCCTGCTTTCTGTCGTTCGATTTTGAATTAAGATTTGCAGGACAGGGGAGGTCATGGTGTGTGTGCCTGTGTGTGTGCGCGCGCGCGCGCAGATTGCACCTCCTGGTCCCTCAAAATATTTTAAAAAGTTGCCGTTTTGTGCATTTCCGGATTTAAAGGAAGGGTTTCCAGGGAAGGCGGTCCTGTTCGTTCCACTCCCGAGGGTACACATTTAAGTGTCTTTCTGTTTTAATTGGGTCTGTGTGTAGGGGTTTTAGTAGGGTGCTGGGGTGTTTCCTGCGCCCGGCCGCGGCTCTCACAAGCTGTGAAAACTACTACAGGATCTCAGGTTACACGATTGCTTTTCTCGTCCTGGCAGGTGGCTTCAGTAAATTCCAAGCCGAGTTCGCCCTGCACTGCGAGACGAATCTAGACGGCTCATGTAGCAGCAGCTCGCCACCGTTGCCTGTGCTGGGGCTCGGGGGCCTGCGGATCAGCTCCGACTCCTCCTCGGACATTGAGTCTGACCTTGACCGAGACCCCAATAGTGCAACGGACTCGGATGGCAGCCCGCTGTCCAACAGCCAGCCTTCTTTCCCCGTGGAGATCCTACCCTTTCTGTATTTGGGCTGTGCCAAGGACTCCACCAACCTGGACGTGTTGGAGGAGTTCGGCATCAAGTACATCTTGAACGTCACCCCCAATTTGCCGAATCTCTTTGAGAACGCAGGAGAGTTTAAATACAAGCAGATTCCCATCTCGGATCACTGGAGTCAAAACCTGTCCCAGTTTTTCCCTGAGGCCATTTCTTTCATAGGTGAGACTAATTAACAGTCCTTCCCCAGGCTTTTAAGTGCCATTCATAGAATTTAAGCTGTTAACCTTTCTTGCTGCTGATTAGCATGCCTGACTGCGGGTGTCTAATGTTACAAGTGGGGGGTCTTAATCCTGGTTTATATTCTTGCTAAGAAAAGAAAACGTGCCTTTTAACACGGCTGCAGACCACAGGTGTATTTGAAATGGTGCTTTTTGACACTTTGAATTCAGTCAATTGAGAGCGGGCTGTACATGATCAGACAACAGAATTTTGTCACCGTCTTTGGACTGGATAGAAGTCTCCACCGTTGACAGGAATTTTAGCATTGCTTTATAATTTTAACAGATCTGAGAGTTATTTAAGGTTAGTTGTTGGAAAGCCCAAGCCCTACGAAGGCTAGATGTTGTAATCCAGTTGAACGTTACCGTGATACCCAGTTCACAGTGAGACGGTGAGGGTAACCTGAGCCCAGCAGGAAGAACTGGGCTGGAAGCCTGGAGAAGCGAATCTCCAGGCATTGTAATGCATTTCCTATTACAAAGGAACTCATTTTCAGGCCATGTCGACATCCTGTTCCTCCTAATGGGCTGTCCCCTGTGACTTCCCTCTCTCTTTTAAAATGCCTGAATACCTCCATTGTTAGCTGCACAACAGTTGGAGAATAATTTAATAGACCCTTGCAGTCTGCTTGTCTGTATAAAAGGCATTCAAGACCGTATTGCAGGGTTTCTGGTATTCACATGCTGAGGCAAAGAATGCACACATTAAGGATTTTTTTTTTTGTTGGCAGAAACTTAATACAAAAGCTCCCTTTTCAGAAAATATCTGAAATATGTAATTGTGCCCAGTGTACATGTTTTATCGCAGTGATACATTTTCTGCTGCCTGCAGGGCTTAGTTGCCACACACGATTCTTTTTTTCTTTCTTCTCTTTTTTCTTTAATTCAGTTTTTAGACTAATCATTCACAAAGCGTGGTTTTCGCTCTCCTGAAAGCTTGCCTTTCTTTTTGTGTTTACAGATGAAGCCCGGGGCAAAAACTGTGGTGTCTTGGTGCATTGCCTGGCCGGCATCAGCCGTTCCGTCACCGTAACTGTGGCTTATCTTATGCAGAAGCTCAATCTGTCCATGAACGATGCTTACGACATTGTCAAGATGAAGAAATCCAACATCTCGCCCAACTTCAACTTCATGGGCCAGCTGCTGGACTTCGAGAGGACGCTTGGACTCAGCAGCCCCTGTGACAATCGGGCCCCCACACAGCAGCTCTATTTCACCACCCCCTCCAACCAGAACGTCTACCAGGTGGACTCCCTGCAATCCACGTGAGGCCCCACACGCCTCACCGGATGCCTCCGTTCCTTTTGCTGTTTCTCTTGGCAGCATCGGCTGGGCTGCTTTCTTTGTACGCGGCCGCAGGTGTCAAAGTGACACCAGTTGTCTGTATGAGACAAGGTTCCCACATGTGGAATTGGTTATTACAATGGGAGAGATTTGCTCCATTCTTGTTGGAAGAACAGAACACGCTGTATAGATACAGGCCATAGGTTCGCTCCACGCCCATGTGTACAGCCTACCCAGGCAGGGACTGGAATTCCAGGGTCTCCAGGCATATAGGGTAGGACCAAATGGTAAGGTAGGAGCATGTGTCGTCTAGGGCCTTGTATGACTGTTTCCTTTTGCGCCTGGAACTGATTACATTCTGTCTTCAGTGAAGACTGATTTCAATTTTGCATATAGAGGAGCCAAAGAGAGGTTTCAGCTC
Organism: Crocuta crocuta; assembly: GCF_008692635.1. Taxonomy (NCBI): domain Eukaryota; kingdom Metazoa; phylum Chordata; class Mammalia; order Carnivora; family Hyaenidae; genus Crocuta; species Crocuta crocuta. The sequence goes on from NW_027531504.1 coordinate 11,156,880, forward strand.
TATTTGTAGTATCAGTTTGCAAACAAAAAAAAAATAATAATAAATAATAATAAAGAAAACAAATCTGATACTCCATTTGATTATTGTAAATATTTGATCTTAAATCACTTGACCGTGTTTGTTTGAATTGTGTTTGTTTTTTCTTTGATGGGTTTAAAAGAAGTCATCCAAAGGGAGACAGAGCAGTATGCCACTTCTTAAAACAAAAAAAACCAGGAACGTTTGCTCTTTTCTAATCCAAAGGGTATATTTGCAGCATGCTCGACTTCACCAACTCTGAATTACATTTTCATGGACCCTGTTCTCACTGAGACCTTGTTATGGTGCAGCCTTTACTCTTTCATATATCTTCCTTGTGACTTCCCCCCCCCTTAATGTAGTTTGACTATGCCTTACCTTTGTAAATATTTTGGCTTGTGTTGTCTCAAAGGGGATATCTTAGAAAGACACCAAAATCATGGGCTCACTTTTTTTTTTTTTTAACTTCAGCTGTGCTAAACAGTATATTACCTCTGTACAAAATTCTTCAGGGAGTGTCACCTCAAATGCAATACTTTGGGTTGGTTTCTTTCCTTTTTTAAAAAAAATTTGTATAAAACTGGAAGTGTGTGTGTGAGCATGGGTAGCTGGTTGATAGGTGAAGTGCATATGATTGTGGAAAGGGAGAGTTAAGTTGCTCCATTATGTTCATGGTGTAAAGTTTTGAGCTGAAATTTATTATAAGAATGTAAAACCTTAAATTATTAATAAATAACTATTTTGGCTATTGAATGTGTATTTGTTTTTTAAATCTCTGATTGTACCTGCTTGTGAAGTGACTTTTAAGGAATTTTTCAGTGGGGGAGTGAAATTGGCTTGGAAAGTACTGTAGGAAGAGCAGGGTAAAGTTCCCATCGTCTAAGCAAATCCCAGGAATGTTTTTCAGGTGTGGTTTATGAAATTAACCTTTTGCTTCAAATAAAGATGACCTCACAGAATGAACTGACTGTATGATGTATTCTGACAACACTTTATGAATACAATTCTGGCTTATTTAAGCAAATAGGAATGCTCTTGAAAAAAAATGAAGTCCTAGAGCACACCTTGCTGAAGTAGGTTTGGATATTACTGAATAGTAAAGGGTCGGGGGTGGGGGGGCCTTCTGGAATAACAAGACAACACAGTGTTAACCTCTCTTAACCTCTCTCCTTCCCCGTCAGGGTCTTCTGCTTGATCATACACACGCCTGGGAGAATATAGGGATAATTGTCCTTCAGTCTGTTACTGGGGCAATTCCACCTGCAAATTACCCTAGTGCTGGAATAACGAATCAGGAATGATGTCTCCCGTTTCCCTGCTCACGCACATGGCAAGGCCTCGCTAAGTTTCTCACTGAGCCTGGATGTGGGCTTGAAAATTTCATATTGGCACTTGAGCTAAACCTCTGCCACCCCTGTTGTAATGTGCTTTGTGCCGAACTGGTTTAGAATGTGGGCTAGACATCACTACCGAACCTTATGTCGAAGTTCTTCTGAACAGTTCCTTTCAAGGTAAATGCTTAATAACCCTATCCCTTTCCTTGGGACATAACCTCCCCTCGTCCCAAGCGAAAAAATACAGAAGCCAAAAATAAAGGTAAAGGACAGGTGTATGAAATCAAAAGAATCAGAATTTTCAGACAAGGTTATTAGTCCCTTTACCTGCATCGAGGAGAAGGATGAGCTTTTCACCCACGGGGTGCATGTGAGATGCCAGTTGGATCATTTGGTGGTCTACGTTATAAGGGGCGAGTGGCTCTGCTTTTGTGGCAATCCTATCAGACTGTCCAGGGTGACTTTTAGCAACTAAGCATGTTTAAAGGGCAAACAAAGAGTGCAGAAAAGTCCCAACTCCGTCTTTCCCATTTGGGTGCCCCAAGTCAGCCAGAGCTGAGAAAGGAGAAGTGGGTTGCAGTTCAACTTGGCTTGTGTTAATCCAGTTCTGAACGGTTTCCGCTCCTGGCATTCCCTAAACTGCCTGTTCAAAGTAGGGATTTGCAAGCAGCGTTAGCAATTTCCTGTCCAGCTGCAGCTCAAGTAGCTGTGTGCTGTTCCCCCACCCCTTTCTTTTCTCTGATTTCTTTTCTCTTTCGTTTTTTCCTTTCTTTTTTCTTCACTCTGGGCTGTGGATAATTTTAGTGCATTTCCTCTTTGTGGATTATCATCTCCTCTCCTGGAACCTGCATACATCGAGTCCCCTACTGCTCTGCTCCAGCCGACAGCTGGCCTCCTCAGCACTTCCTCTCGTTTCACTGTGGGTTTGTTGTTTGTCAGTGCACTTCTGAAATTAATAATGTTTTCTGGCCAAGTGCCACAAGCCATTACCACAAAGGGGAAGTAACACATATGAATAGCAGGAAGCCATGCAGGGTCACAGTGTGAGCTGAACCTGTGGAGGGAGCATAATTGAGCCTGGCCCATTCAGCAAGTGTCTGACAGCGATTTGGGGAGAAGGAGCTCCCCGTGTTTAAGCAGCTCAAGCTGTGAGAAAAAAAAAAAGAGTCCAATAAATTGGTAGCAAATGGTCTTTGTCATCAGTCTGAATAAAGGAGAGGGAGCAAGAAGAGTTTAGGGCCCCCATAAAGTTGCAGCGTTTGGGATTTCTACCCCCCTTCTCCCGGCATATTGTTTCATAAGGCTGGTGACAGAGTGGTGCCCGCTTCCCCTCTATTGCCACAAAAGGACTCCTATTAAATGGGTGGTTTTTACGGTTCACGCAGGCCGGAAGATTCAAAGAGCTGTTCCCTTTCTTTTTCTTCTATGGAAGGTGGAAGGTTGTAACTGACAGCATGGGCCCCCACCTCGCGCTGCGCCTGCCTTTCTCCTGGGCTCTACCTCTGTCTCTTCGGCTCCTTTGTGCTCGCAGGGGCTGGTGGAGGCGATCATTTTGCATCTCGGAGCTGGGCTTGCTTCCTGAATGGAGCCCGCATGGTTACTAGGGCAACCTTTGCCAGCAGCTGCGGCTCCCAGGCCTCCCTCCTCACCTGCTGTCCCCATTAGTGGCTTCCTCGGGTCTCTTCCTCAGGAGAAAGCGTTACCTTTCCTGCCCTTCTGAGGGGGCCGGGGGCGGGGGGGACTGCCTTTTCAGAGAGGAGGTTATCTTCAGGGTTCATGGGGGCTGTAGGAGACTTTAGGGAATGCACTAGTTAATGGTATAAACTGGTCTTAAGGTTCAAATCAGACTGAGAAAGGGTTTTCTGGGGATAGAAAGATCAGCACAGCCTTCAAAGGAGTGAAAATTGGAGGCTTGCCCTGACCCAGCAATTAGGAGACCTGAACTCTAACTCTTGCTTTCTCACTAATGAACCAGATAGCCCTGAGCCAGTCACCCAGCCTCACTAGTTTCTTGTTTCTTGTCTGTAAAATGAGAGCCTTCACCTTTTATTCTGGGATTCTCTTATAATTTCAGCCTTCTGGTTATGGATTGGTGACACATGTTAGATGATAAAATGAGGCGAGGAGCAGGTGAAACAAGTAACATTTATGAAGGGTATCGGATGCTGTACTTCATGCACAGTATCATCTCACTGAATCCTCAAAACAGCTCTGTGGGATAGATCCTATTATTACCCTTATTTTTCACTGAAGAAATGGAGGCAGAGAGACGCCTGAAGTCATCTAACGGGAAGTGGTAGAACTGAGCTTTGAAGCTTTAGCTCTTCTTGTTATAAACTGTTTGTCATCAGTCTTTGCTCATTTTTACAAGGTCCCCTTGTGTTGGCTAGGAAGTGGTGACCCTGTTTCATAGCTGAGGAAGTGGAGGAAGTAGAGATTAAGTGGCCTGCCAAATTAAACCCAAATTCAACAGTAAAATCATGAGAAAGCCATGGGGCCCCAGCTGATGTGTCACCAGAGAGATGTGGTATCTATCCAGTGGCTTCCATCTTCTCTCTCCATGGAGAACTTGCCCCGTATTGGGTCCGTGAACACATAAATCACAAAACTGACTTTCCTAAGGATCTCTAGGGGGCTAGTGTGGGTCCAGCTGGCCCGCACTCCTGCCCACACACCCCTTTCAGGATTACACAGAGAACTGACCCCAAAGAATTCACTTCCTCACTCTGATCCCTCTTGAAGGAAAGCTGATGTGAGAGGAGAGAGAAAGGGAGACAGACACAGAGACACAGCTGTAGCTGGCTGTTAAGTATTCCTGAAAATTCATCTTTAAAAAAAAAACCCATTCTTCGAACATTAAACTGCTTCAAAAGAATTTTGGGAGGTATAAATTTATTTGCAGTTACTCAGTAATAATCATTTTCAAAACGATCCTGCGGACTTTTCCAATACCTTTACTCCTCTTGGGTTCTTATCTCAGTTGGCCCTGAATCAGTCGAGTTCTGGTGATGGAATCCTCAAACTTCTTTAAAGTCCAAAATTGATCTCCTAAGAGTATTTAAGGACACAGAACAAAGTTCAAACAATTCACAAATATTTACCCAGGCCTTGATCTGTGTTGCACTGATTCGATGAAACAAGGTTAAAATAAAAGGCAATGGAAGACTTAACGAGCCCTCCAAGGCTGAAGGCAATGTCCTATTTCTAAGTGTGACCTCTTAATCTTTCTGCTAGTGTCCCAAATCAAAGCACAACCTCAAGGAACTATCAGGCAGGTCCTTGTATGTCCCCATATGCTGTAACAGTCCAAATCATATTTTAGACATGATGTTTTATACAGGAAAGGATTAATAGCTGACATATATGCAATTTGGCCCACCCATCTCCTTGTTTTGTCATGGAAAATACCTTTTGAGAATGTATTTATCTCCAATGCTTTTTAGGAAAGAGAAGGTTTGGGCCACCCATATCTTCAAAAATGAACCCTTGACACACAAAGGGAAAAAGAAGAAATATCATTCATGATTTGGTTATATACTAAGCATCAAGCAAGTCTGAAAAAGTAACTCCTAAGCTAGAATTCCCCCTTACCTGCTTTTGGAGACAACCTAAGTATTACATTCAGTTTCATTCCTACAGCAAATATTAGCAAGAGAAGGAAGAAAGAAGAGAGGACAAAGAAGGGGATTTGGGGGAGCACGTAGCTCTCAGGGCAATTATAGCAGGCACACCCCTTTATGTTCTGGTTGTTGCTATGTAACAAACCACCGCAAAACTTAATGGCTTCAAACAACAATAACCATTTCTTCTCTTCCTGAGTCTGCATTTGAGCAGACCTCTGCAGGGAAGGCTGATCTCTGTTCAGGGTCTTATTATCTAGAGTAGCTCGATTGTGGGCCAGAAGCTCCCTTTCCGAGATGGCTCATTGCTATGGCTGGCGAGTTGGTACTGGTTGTCAGCGGGAAGTCCAGTTAGGGCTTAGGGTCAGAGTCTTTGCTTCTTCTCTGTGTGACCTAAATTTTGTCACAGTATGGTGTCTGAGCTCCATAGGTGAGACCCCAAGGGAGAGAGCCAGGTGGAAACTGTACTGACTTTTAGGACCTCGGCTCCGAAGTTACTTCCACTGTATGCCAAGGTCTATGCCATTTAAACACAGGATGGAAGGTAGGGCAAGATTCTGGAACAGCACATGAGGTGGAAAATGTTGTTGTAGCCATTTGAGGAAAACACCATCTGCCCGCATCTTATGCGGAGCCTGAGTGTCAGACTATAAGAAGCAATAGTGAGGCCCCCGATTAGTCTCATGATCCCATCTCATAAACCTTAAAGTTGTCACTATAATGTTTTTCAATCCAGCCCTTTTTTCGTCTCTCTCTAACATTCACAACAGAGCGATACCATCGATGATTAAGGTTGACCCATAAAATAGAATATAAAATAGTTTTATAAAAGAATATCAGTGTTTTCATTTTGACAGAGAAAATGTTATGTTTGAGATAGATTCACACCAAAGTTATTGCGTGTGATGACAACTAATTGTTTTCAAACAAACTACTATTCTATTGTATTCCATAGTATTCTATTGTAGTAGACCATCTTGTTTTGATAGGCATTTGAGATTTTTCCATTTTTAACTATTATGAACAATACTGCTAAGAAGACTTTTGTGCATGCACCCCGATGCACATGCACACATGTTTCCCTGGGATGTACAAGAGAGTAAAATTGGTATAGACTGGGGAGATTCCCCAGCTTCAGATAATGGCTAATTGTTTTCGAGGTGGTTATGCCAATTCACCTCACCACCAGCAATATTTGAGTTTTCATATTGCTGCATATTTTTGTCCACACTTGACATTGTCAGACCTTTTAGGGGTTTTTTTTTGTGATCTGGTGGATATGAAGTGATTACTTATTATGATTTTAATTTTCATAATCTGATTTCTCCTGAGGGTGAGTCCTTGTCTTGTGTTGATTGGCCAAAGGAGATTTTATTTGTCTATTCAAATGTCTTGCCAAGTTTTCTTTTTTTATTTTTAAAAAAAAATTTTAATGTTTTTTTATTTATTTCTGAGAGAGAGAGAGAGAGACAGCATGAGCAGGGGAGGGTCAGAGAGAGAAGGAGATACAGAATCTGAAAGAGGCTCCAGGCTCTGAGCTAGCTGTCAGCACAGAGCCCAACGTGGGTCTCGAACTTACGAACTGTGAGATCATGACCTGAGCCGAAGTTGGAGACTCAACAGACTGAGCCACCCAGGCGCCCCTCTTGCCAAGTTTTCAATTGAGTTATTTATGGGTTTGTTTGTTTGTTTTTCGAATTGATATAAGGAGCACTCTGATATTCTAAATACTAATCTTTTATGGATGATGTGCATTGAAAATATCAGTGCAATGCTTTTCAAACGTTGTTCCTTTGTTCCTCCTCAGGGATGGATGTAGGTACCTTTCGGGTGGATTGTGCACTGCACAACTCTAAAAGGTGCCAGTCAGAAAGGCAGGGATAAAAATGCATGGCCAACCTGAATACTCTTATATGGATGTCTTAGAGGCCCATGGTTTTTGAATCAAGGGACTTGTGGCTAAAAATGTTTGAAAACCACTAATTGAAATTATTTAATAAACATGGAAACAGATTAGAAAGATTGAGTTGAAAGAGTAGCTACATCTGATAATTTAGACTTAAATGGGGCTGGTCTAGAAGTGTTTTGGAGTAGACTAAATCTTGAACCAACTTTGGAAGACAGGGTGGTTTTTCACAGAGAAGTGAGGGGATGCTAGAGTAGGTGATGAATTGTGTCTAGCTTTGGAAGTAGTAAAAGACAAAATCTTCATAAGGTCTTGCAAAAATATTTTTCAAAGTATAGAACAGAGAGCAAAAATCAGAATGCTCAGGGATATGGTGGATGAAATTTAAAGAGAATTTGCAGGGGCGCCTGGGTGGCTGTCAGTTAATTAAGCGTCCAACTTCAGCCCAGGTCGTGATCTCACAGTTAATGAGTTGGAGCCCTGCATCAGGCTCTGGGCAGGCAGCTCAGAGCCCACAGCCTGCTTTGGTTTCTGTGTCTCTCTCTCTTTCTCTCTGCCCTTCCCCCACTTGTGCGCACTCTCTCTCTCAAAAATGAATAAACATTAAAAAAAAAAAGAATTTGCAGAGTGTAGAAATAATTGTGGTTTTGGTGAGCCTCGCCTGTCTTCATAGTTACATCTTGAACTGGAAAAACTCCAGTTCTTCTTTCCTGTGGGTCTTTCATCTGTGTGTCTCCTTGACTACTCACAGAGCACTTCCCTTCTGATACTTCGGGTCATTAAACATGTGGAGGTTTTGCCCACACGAAGCAATACTCTATGACCCCAGCTGGGTGTCCTACAATGGAATTCAGTTCTAACACTATCTACCAGGGGATAGTGTCCAATCCCACAGGTTAAGCACCCCGTCCCCCAAGAGCACTCCCAAGTAGCAGGTCCCCAGGTTACACACAACTTCTGTTCAAATTGGCTACAAGTCAGTTTCCCCCGGCCCTCTACTCAGGTTTAATGAATTTGCTGGAACAGCTCACAAAACTCAGGGAAACGTGTTTATTAGATTATTAAAGGATATGTTAAAGGATACAGCTAAATGAAGAAACAGGGCAAGATTGGGGAGGGCCTGAGGGCAGAAAGTTCTGTGACCATGGAATAGGGATATGTCATACTTCTGTCAGGGGTGTGTTCATCTACCTGGAAGCTCCCTGAACCCTAAACTATTGGGATTCCTAATGGAGGTTTCATCACTCAGGCATGACTGATCATTAACTCCATTCCCCCCCCCCCCCCGACCTTCTTCCTTGTCAAGAGAATGGGAAGTAGAACTGAAAATTCCAAGCTCCTAACCATGGCTTGTTCTTTCCCAGAACCAGACCTCACCCAGGAGCCGTCTAGGATCCCACCCGGAGTTACCTCATTAGAATGAAAGACACTCCTGTTACTCAGGAAATTACAAGGGTTTCAGGAGCCCTGTGTCAGGAACTGGGACAGACACCAATGTATGTATGTCTTATAAATCACAACACCACAGCAGCTGGTTACAGAATCCTACAGTTTCAGGGGAGAATTAAGTTCAGACGCCTACAAGAGTGAACAAAAACTAAAAATCACCAAAACTCATGAAGATTTATTCTCTTTTGTAAAAATCAGGAGGTGAGACACGCTGGCCTGGTAGGGCAACTTCAAGGGATCATTTGAAACTCAAGCTTATTCCAGGTTTGATTCCTACAGTCACAAAGTGGTGGCTCCATGCGAGTCATCATATTCACATTTCAATCAGGAGGGAGGAGGAAGGAAGAAAGAAAAAGAGTGTACTTTCCTGCAGAGTCAGTTCCCTGAAAAAAGCTTCCTGGAAATCCTGTACGAGACTTATATTCTATGCACTTAGTGGCCACATGGCCATAGTTAGAGAGACTGGGGAATATAAACGTTTAGTTGAGCATGTACTTCCCTTAACATATTTGAAGTTTTATTACTTGGGAAAAAGGGGAGACTGAATGTTAGTCACTCACTTACTTTCTGGGGAGAACTCTACTTCCACCATCCTGGAAGGTACAGGACCCAGGCCCAGGCAAGAAGAGTGTGTCAGTTTCCCCTCTCAGTTATTTGTTCAGGGAGGAGACATGATTCAAATCCAGCCAGATTACACTCTGTTTTGTTTTGTTTTTTTAATTTTATGGAAAGGATTTTTCTCTTAGAGTCGCCAAGTCCCGGATCTACTGAATTAGACCTGGCAATCTGTTTTTGTTTTTGTTTTTGTTTTTGTTTTTTAAGGTCCACATGTGATTCTTTTGATTGACCAGTTTGGGAATTACCAGATATGCTATATATTTTAAACCAGTAGTTAATTTTATCTAGCATCTCCTCTCTCAGGGTCTTCAAAGAACAGAGTAAAGGGGAACTTGATGGATGTCTTTCATAACATGGACATCAAAAAGTTGAACATATAGTTTAGCTATAGCTGCATCGTAGGTTATTATGAGCTCACTACTATCAGCTCTCTTAGAGTTATTTTTGTTGTTGTTGCTAGTTTATTACTTGCTCTATAAAGTAGCATTTAAATAGCCCTAAAAATACTTTATTTTAATTTCACCAGGGCTTATAGGTCTGCTATGCTGTATTTGGTGTCACTCTGTCAATACCCTCTGTGATTTTCTAAACCCTGGCCTACCAACTCTCTCTCATATTTTGTCGTTTCAGGCTGAAGTGTTTTTAAGTCTCTCTAGTTTCTTTACAGACCTTCACACTGTTGAGTGACCTTCTTTGGTTATGTTCTAGTTTCATTATGACATTTTGGAGGTTTAATGACTGGAACTCTACCCAGTGTTTCTGTACCAGATGAATTCTGGTGTCTCCGTGTGTAATTGTGTGTATGCGTGTGTGCGAACACTCAGAAGACTGTACTTTCTATTTTGTTTTTAACATCCTTCCTGATGATGCTTGCTTTTGTAACTGCCACAATGCTTTGGACCGACTTCTTCAGGGAAAGGGCTGCAGTGATGCCATCACCTTTTTCCTGGATCACGTCTGCACTCAGAAAGCCTTGGTCTCCCGAGAAAGAGGTGGGTTCGCTTTTCCTGTTGGCATTACGTGAACCGCCTCCACTGAGCGTAAATGTTCTCTGCCCACTCATGCAGCTCTGCGAGATCCTCTTGATGTTTATTCTTCACAGGTTGGTTTTGCAATTGCCAGAAAGTCTTGGTGTCTTTTATGAATTTGAGATTTCACTTTATTGACGTTTAAATCACTTTTTAAAAAATGGTAAGCAAGACGCGTCCACGTTCAGATTCATGGGACACACATTTTGAAATATACCCTCAAACAGAAGAGCAGTTATCTCTTTAATGTGATATCTGCCCCTATAATATCCTTGGCAATCCACAAATAACACTAGAAACTGATTAAAAAATAATGAACCTTCCATGAATATATAGCTTTATAATAATTAAAACAAAATCCTTGTCCTTCCTTCCCCTTCCACCTTAATTACAGTGAAATTGCTAAACCCAAACCCTTCCCATAAGGAAATTTTGGAATTGTCACTGATCTCTATCCAAAATTTAGGGCTTTTCTTGGGGTGCCTGGGTGGCTCAGCTGGTGGCGTTCAAGTTTGGCTGGGGTCATGATACCACAGTTCACGAGTTCGAATCCTCTCGTGGGGGCTCTGTGCTGATAGCTCAGAACCTAGAGCCTGCTTTGAATTGTGTGTCTCCTTCTCTCTCTGCCCCTCCCCCACTTGCTCTCTGTCTCTCAAAAATAAATAAACATTAAAAAAAGTGAGAAAAGGCTCTTCTAACTCCTTGACGAAAGCAATGAGTTAAAAAGTTTAATTTGATATTTATTTATTATATTTAATTTAATTGAACTTAATTTAATTTTTCAGCAGGCTCCACACCCAGTGTGGGGCTTGAACTCACAACCCTGAGATCAAGAGTCACATGCTCCACCGACTGAGCCAGCCAGGTGCCCCAAAGGTTACAAACTTTTAAAAGGAGAAATGCTGGCTGAGTAGCCCATGGTATGTCTGTGGATTGATAAAGCCATCTCTGTTCAGGTCTGGTTCTCAGCTGTAGAATGATGGTTATGAGCTTGGTCGGTGTGTTCAATCTTCCCAGATGAGAATCCAGATCTGTCACTTAGCGATGCGAACTTGGACAAATTAGTTAGTCTCTGTGAGCCTTAAGATTTCACCGGCTGAGCAATGGGAAAATCGCACTTAGCTCATGGAGTTGTGAGGATTCAATGAGACGACTGATGTAAGGCACTTAGTACAAATAAATTATGACGGAACAGGCTCTGGGGAATTACGGTGTACTATTTTTATTTATTTATTTATTTATTCATTCATTCATTAAATAATAAGAGAACACAATTCCTATTGTGTTTACAGAATGTTCTGAGTGCCATAAAAAGATAAACTTGATATAAATCTTGGACTTTCAGCCTCAAAATGAAACCCATAAGGAATATAAATAATTATGAGGTGTAGAGTAACAGAGAACATAAAATTAACATAACATAACATAAACATAGGCTCTGGATTTAGACTCTGGCAGGTTCAAAGATTACCTGTGTAATCTTAGACCAGTTTCTTAACCTCATTTAATTTTTCCTCTTATCTGAGAAAAAAAATGGAGATCATAATAGTACTTGCCTCATAGTGTTATCAGGATTAAATGGAAAAAAAAATGCACGTAAAGCGCTTAGCTCTTTCTCTGGCATACAGAAAATAACATCATCTATTTCCCCCAGAGAGAGGGAGAAGTATTGTAGGAAGTCCGAGGGCAGGGGAATGGCTTTTCGGTAACAGGGGAGGAAAGAATCATGGAAGACTCCCTGCCGGTGGCTGATAAATCACAAAGTCAATTTATAAATTTACCAAAGAATATGCATTGAGCTATTACCACGAGGTTGGCCCATCTATCCCATGAGATCGATTTTGTAGGGATATTAAACCCCTGTCTTTGAGTTGAAAAGATAGGAATTCAGAGTTAAAATGAAATTTAATTTACCAAAGTTTCCCCAGGTAAGTTGTGAAGAAGCTGGTATTTGTTCCTAAGTCTGTTTACTTCAAAAGCCCAGGTTCTTAACCTCTGCTTTATACTCCTCCGCAGTGATGTGAATGTTGTTCATCTCACGGGCCACTCCTTTCCCAGGATGAAGGGGAGGGCACGCTGAGCTCCTCATTCCAAGATTGCTGACAAGCAAGCGGTCAGAGCCCCGGGAGTTTGTGGAATACTTCCTCCATATTCTGTCAGGGTTGAGACAAATATTCCTGTTCTGTGGTAAAACAAGCAAAAATAAATCCAAACCCACATCTTTTTAGTCACTGGAATGTTGGGGTCCATTGGGTGGTGCTGGATAATCCTAACAGTTTTATCCACTTACTTTCTTGTCCTCGTCTTCCTTTAGAAACTCCAATGCCCGACAAACTGACTGTCAAGCTGTAGCTAATTGAAACACAAAATAGTAAATATTAGATCTAGATTAGATTCCTTGTTCTACCTTAATCCCTTGATGGGAGACAGAAAACACCCTAGGTTCATCAACAGCACACTGACACATCACTTTTTAAAAATTGTTTGTTTCTGAAAGAGAGAGAGAGAGAGCATGAGTGGGGGAGGCGTAGAGGGAGGGGGACAGAGCATCTGAGGTGGGCTTCACGCTGACAGCAGAGAGCCTGACGTGGGGCTCGAACTTACCAATCTTGAGATCACGACCTGAGCCAGTCAGTCACTCAACCAACTGAGCCACCCAGGCGTCCCAACACATCACATTTTTTCTAATAGTAAAAATGGAATCTACATTTTTTTGAGCCCTTCCCTTGTGTCAGGCTAGATGTAGATTATCTCCTCTAATCTTTGCTACTCTCTTGTGAGGTAGAGATTACTCGCACACAGTGGTTAAGTGCAAGGGCTCTGGAGCTAGACTGCTAGCTTCGAATCCTGACTCCACCACTAACTAGCTGTCTGACTTGAAGTAAGTTGACTAACCTCTTTCTGCTTTAGTTTCCTCATCTCTAAAATGGAAATAACATAAGAATGTGATGGGAAACAAATGAATTAATACACTAAATGCTCTTAGGACGGTGTCTTGCTCATTGTAAGTAGCTCTGTCAGGGAGGGAAGGCTTTTTCTCTGATCTCTTAGGTTTAATAAGCAGAGGCCTGCAGATTAAACTGACCAAAGACAGAGTGGCCAGAGAAAAGACAAACTCCTACATATGTTTGCTGGGGAAATTTGTATATCAAGGAGGTGGTGAATTTAAGGTTTATATATCATCTTACTTAGTGGGGGAAAGGGCACTTATGGAAAAACAAATGACTTTTAGGAAAATAAATAGGCCCTTAGGAGAATAGATGAGAGATACGATTATTTTGTAACAATGTCTCTCTAGGTGATTTCTTATCCAGGTGCTGACTAATCTCCAATGATAAGAGTCAACCTTTCCTGGTGAAACCCCAGCCAAGGATATTTATGACCGTTGAATTCTTGGGGGTCTCTGTTTTTAGGCAAATAAGAGGAGTTCAGAAAGAAAAAAAAAAAACCTCTTCACGGTGGTATATTCTGGATCCCTTCAACTATTATGATCTTTATTTTGTAGATAGGAAAATGGAGGCTTAGGGAAATGAATTTACCTAGGATCACGAAGGCAATAAATGGCAAAGCCAGCATTTGAACCGAAGCTGCTCTGGACCACAGAGCTTTGGTCACATCTTCCCACTGTGAGAGATCGGAAAAGGAAAACTTCTAATCTTGCCTCAAAATTCTCAGGGAATATAAATTCTTTGGAAGAAATTTAACATAATCTGGGCTCCAGTTTTATCATTTGCAAAATTAATTGTTGAACAATGTGACTTTTAAGGGCCTTCTACCCCCCCATTATTAGTTATTTTAGCTATTTTAGCATAAGCCATCAGTAGAGAAGACATGATGGCCATGTTTCTCAAGGAGTATCAGAGGAGACACTGCAGTGTGTATGTGCATGTGTGTGTGCACCCGTGTGCTTGTGCATGTGTGTGTTCACATGTGTACATCCGAGTACGTGATTCAGTTGCTCTAAAAAGAATGATTGTCTTTGGAAGGAAAAGGGAAGATCCTAAGATGTTGATGATTTAGTTGTTTATTTCTACCAAACAATCTGTTGAACTAGGATTCTGCACGTCCTCAAGGAGTGTCTCTCCCAGGCTTTTCCCAAAAGGTGATTGCACAGGAAGTCCTTCTAAAAGAGATAAGTGGCTTCTTAAAGTAAACTCAGGATAAATGGAGCACAGATTCTGTTTACTAAATATTTCCTGGCTGAGGGATAGTAACGTGCAGCTCTGTAGGGCATGCTCCTCAAGGAGTGGAAGAAGCGAGATTGAATTCGGGTTCTCTATCATTTGGTAGTTGTAAACTGCCGCAGATAGAAGATTACATCATTTCAGAGCAGAAACAAAAATCCATGGAAATCGATGCTACTGTGTGGGAGACGTGTTTCCTTTATAGACCACTGAGAAATGTCAGGCTTTTGAAAGTTCGTTATAAAGCTTATTGCATACATTCTTTATAGTTTATTAACTCTGTGGAATTCTTTACACAACCACAAAATTTTCTGTGCAGTGTCCTTCTTTTGTGCCAAATACACTTGGCATTTTGCACAGTTGTAGCTCAGAATCACAAAGGTTTGCTGCTGCTGGGTGTTCTGCTCACCAAAGGCTTTTTCCCGACCCCTGTGAGGTGGATAGGAAGGTTACATGCTTGAGCCAGCTGAGTCAAACATGTTCCAATTCCCTTCTTCCTCTTCTTTCTTTTCAAAAAATATATATATCTTTTTAAAGATTTTATTTTTTTAAGTAATCTCTACACCCAACTTGGGGCTTGAACTCACAATACTGAGATCAAGTGTCACACGCTCTGCCGACAGAGCCAGCCAGGTGCCCCCATAAGCATTTTTGTTTTAATTTCTTTTTCGGGGCACCTGGGTGGCTCAGGCCAGCTTCAGCTCAAGTCATGGTCTCTCAGTTTGTGAGTTCCAGCCCTGTGTCTGGCTCTGTGCTGACAGCTTAGAGCTTGGAGCCTGCTTTGGATTTGTGCTCTCTCTCTCTAACTCTCTCTCTCAAAAATAAATGAATGAATGAATGAATGAATAAATAAATAAACACTTTTTAAAAATTTCTTTTTCTACTAGTGTTGGGCCTTAGTCATGTTAATTTATAACATGATGCCTGTACTGGTTCTGACTTTTTAAGATGATTTCTTCAGCCTAAACATAGGCCAGTTTAATCCCAGATTGTCTGGTGTAGTAAGGCCTATAATTATACTAAAAAACAAAGGCTAATATAGGAAGAGAAATCAAAGGATTACTAGCTGACACCCAAAGTTGTAAGATAGTGAAAGAAAAACACAATTTGGCTTTTTACCCCATAGGAGAAGGAAAAACAAAACAAAACAACCAAAGCAAATGAAACATAGGGAGAACTATAAATCAGTCAATCACCATGGGCCCCTAAGAACCTGCCTGCCCCGGAGGACGGGTGGGTTATAACCCCTACAGGCCAGAGAAACAAGAAAGGACGCGGGTGGCAATGCTAAATGAGTATGGTTCTGAGGAATCATTAAAAGCAAAAGGAAAAATAAATCCCACTGATGTGTAGATTTGAGGCAAGGAGAGGCCCCCACCCTAAGGGGTGGAACTCCCAAGTCATCAGAAGGTCACAAAACGACAGAGGAAGCTCAGGCAGCTTCAATTCACACCTTCTAATAAGGGAAACTAGAGTTAGTCCATTCCTGACTTAGTTTAAAGAGTGTGAGTAACTTGATCTTGTAGGGAGGGGCTGGGAGAAGGGAGGTTTCAGGAAAGAGGTTTTTGTTTGTTTGTTTGTTTTTAACATTTTGGAGCCTATTGCTTAATTTGAAATGATAATCAGCATTTTTTCGGATTTTATTATCTCATATGCACCTATGATTTATTTTGGTGGGAAGAACAAGCTTCTGGACATGTTCCTAAATAAGAGAATGTTCTTCCTTTCTGTCCTAAAGTCACTCTTCTCTTTAGAACCCAGGACTTTGGACTCGTAATTCCGCAGACTTTTACAGAACCTACTGTTTGGTCTTGGGAGTTAAGCTGAGCCGAGAGTATAGCCGGGAACAGGATGTTGCCAAACCCTAGGCAAGACCCAGTGGTAGTGGTTTTAATCGATGTGCGGGTGGGGAGGGGAGGGGGGGTCTGAAACACAGGCTTGTCATGAGACCAATGGCTGTGAGGTACTTGACCTCACATGTATCATAGCGACTGCCTGAGCCTGAGCAAGTCCTTTCAGCAATCTTGACCTCCGTCTTCTCATCCATGAAGGAGCCATCATGGCAACCCTTCCATTGTTATTGTGCAGCTGAAATGTGTTGATGTGTTTGCTGGCCTTCTTGGCAAATGTTCCCCTTCCTTCAGGTCTCACCTCCAGTGCCACCTCCCCTGGGAAGCTTTCTGAATCCTTTCAGCAGATTTTGACATGTTCCCATGGCGATATGTCTTTATCTCCCTTGGACGGTACTTCACATTCTATTCTAAGTGTTGGTTCAACTGTGTCACTTTGCTTTGTGTCTTAGTGTCTTCTCATATAGTATAGCTAAAAACTAGGGTTTGAGATGGGTTGAAAATCTTTGCTCAGCCAACACTCTCTGATCCTGAGCCACTATTTAACTTCTCTGACACTCCATTTTCTCCACTGTGAAGTGGGAGCAATAATACCTAGCTTGTAAGTACTCTTGTTAAACTATCACCTGGAACGGTGCTTGGTACATACCAGATGCTCAGTAACTATTTTAGAATGCATGAACAAACAGGACTATTGTGCATATGGATAAATGCAATACATATGTAAAACACAGTGTCATGTACTTTGTAGATTCTTAATAAATATAATATACATGTTTGTAAAGAGTCTGGGTTACTATGTTTCATTAAATAGATATACATACTTGCTTATGTTTTAGGAGGTTTTGCTTAAGATGAACATGCAAATCGATAAATGTTTGCAAAATAGAAAGATGAGTCCCCCAAACAGAGATGGGAAGAAACTTTTTGGGACTCTGATATCCTAATGGCAATTAGAATTACATAACTGTGATGAAAAAAGGGATCTTAAAGATCTTCATCCAGTCTTTCCATTGTATTAATTTTTAATTTTGTCTGTCATTTCTTTGATTTCTGTTCTTATTTGAATCATTTTCTTCGACTTACTTTGGATTTGGCTTGTTCTTTTTTTAGCTTCTAATGTCAGACTTGAGATTATTGATTTTAGACCATTTTATTTTATTATTTAAAAATTTTTTAATGTTTATTTATTTTTCAGAGTGAGAGAGAGCACATGAGCAGGGGAGGGACAAAAAGAGAGGGAACCACAAAATTTGAAGCAGACTCCAGGCTCCAAGCTGTCAGCACAGAGCCCGACGTGGGGCCTAAACTCACCTACTGTGAGATCATGAACTGAGCTGAAGTCAGATGCTTAACTGATTGAGCCACCCAGGTGCCCCAGACTTTATTTTATATGAATATTCAAAGCTATGAATTTCCCTCTAGTCACTCTTTTAGCTGCATCCTACAAAGTTTAAATTCTATTTTTATTATTATTCAACTTAAAATATTTTCTAATTTCTCTTGGAAATTCTTCTTGGACCTATGGATTACTTAGAAATGTGTTACTTGATGGGTATCTAGGTGGCTCAGCTGGTTAAATGTCTGGCTCTTGGTTTTGGCTCAGGTCATGATCTCGATCATGAGGTCAAGTCCTTTGTTGGGCTCTGCACTGAGCGTGGAGCTTGCTTAGGATTCTCTCTCTCTCTCTCTCTCTCTCTCTCTCTTTCTCTTTGTTACTTTGCCCCCTTTCCCACTCATGCTCTCTCTTTCTCTCTCAAATAAAATAAATTTAAAAAGGCATCCTTCAAAAAAAAAATAGAAGTGTTTTACTTGATTTCCAAACATTTGGGATTTTTTTCTAGATGGTTTGTTACTGATTTCTAATTTACCTCCACTCTGGTCAGAGAATATACTTCATATAATTTCGAACTTAAAACAAACTAGATTCATTTTATGGCCTACCATATGGTTTATCATGGTGAACATACCATATATATTTGAAGAGAATATGTGTTCTGCAATTGTTGCAAATATCAACTAGTTCAAGGTAATTGATGGTGTTTAGATCTTCTATGTTTTTATTGACATTTTTGTCTAGTTGGTCTATTAATTACTGAGAGAGGTAATTTGCTACTTGATTGTTGAATTGTCTATCTCTCCTTTTAATTCTGTCTATTTTTGCTCTCTTATTAGGTGCATACTTGCATTTCTTTTCTTTATCTGTATTAAAAATTATGTTAGGATGATTCTAAATGTGTATGAGCTCAAAGCACAAAATCATGTCTAGGTTTATAAAATATTTTTAAAAGTACTCTTATGATCTTCCCACCAGAGAGAACCACGCAGAAGTTTGACAAAGCATAGTTTGGGTTTTATAAATGCTTATATAAATATACATAAGAGATTTTTGTATTTTTACATAAACAGGATTACATTCACATATTTTTCTATGACCAGCGGTTTTCAACATCAACAATATAGAGAGTTTCTCTCCATTTCAAAAGGCCAGCTTTATTTCATTTTTTAAAACAATTACTATATCATAGTTAATTGTATGAATGTACAATAGTTCATATGATCAACCTTCTATTGAGGAACATTAGCCTGTTTACAATTTTTCACTATGATCAGCAATACTATAACGAAAACCATTGGTTTATGCTTGCTTAATTATTTCCTTTGGATAAATTCCTGGAAGTGGAATGACTGGGTCAATGATCTCACACATTTTATCTGATTCATATTGCCTGCTTGCCCTCTTTCAGACTTGCCATCCTTATCTCATTGGACATTGTTACTCTTTTTATTCTTTCTATGTCAGAGGGTAGCACCCATTTTAGAAGTTGATGTTCTCTCCACCACGTTAGGAGATCATGCAGTGCCACATCAAAGTAGTTGATGGCAAAAATAGTGAAGATATGTAAAGTAGGGAGAAGAGGAGGAAACAGTGGATTTTCTACCTCTCTCACTTCTTGAACTCATGAGATGGAAGTAGAAGAAATGATTAATGCAGAGGTGAAAAAAACCCTAATTTTATGAGAGATATTTATGGGATGCATAAATCTAGTTTAGAGTATGTTAGGCACAGAGATCTATTCTCTTCAACCCATTGCTCTCCAGAAAACAATGGCCCAATTATGTGCCCTAAATTTAGAAGACACATTGTAGAAGACAGTATCCCAGTACAGTATTGCACAGGGCAGGGTAGCAATGGGAGATAGGATGAGTATTTCTTGAGCTTCTGCTCACTATATTCTAGGTGCTTTATACATATTTTCTCATTTAATCTACCACAACAACCCTATGGCTTAGGTTGTGGTGTTGCCATCATTATCCTATATTGACAGAGGAGGAACCGTAAGCTCTCAAAGGGAAAGCACATGCTAATAGAAGAGATAGAATCTGGATTGGGTGCCTGATCTATCTGCATTAGGGAGCAAGCTTTTCTATCTCTACATGTTTGCTCCAGGGAGTGAGGGAGTGGGCGTGGGGCAGGGTGGGGCAGGGGGAGGAGGGTGAGGCAGATAGCTGTCCTTGGGGGACAAATGCCTTTGTGAGCCTCAGGGAATCTGCTGGCTGTGTCTCCATGTTCATAGATCAAGACTGAGAATTGTCCTAAGCTGCCCCTTGCTTTTGGCAACAGTAGAGCCTATGTTTGTTTCCAGAAATCACAGTAGTGATCACAATGAGGCTGTGTTCATATGTAATTGGGTTTGACAGAAATTAATTTTTAATAAGAGGTTCCATTCAGTCAAACAACTGCCCTTTGCGAGCCCATGTCAGGGTCAGTCACCCAGGGCTGGGCAATGGCACAGCGTGTGCTCTTGGCTGTGGCCTGGTGTGTGTGTGTGTGTGTGTGTGTGTGTGTGTAGTGGGTGTTGGAATGGGGGTAATAGGGGCGTGGTTACTGACTTCGTCAAATCTTAAGTCAGGACCAGGCATTGGCTATCCAGAAGTTGGAGGAGGCAGTGGGGCATTTATTTGATGGCCAAGAATATGTGAGCTGCCCCCAGAAACCTCCTCTTTAAAAAAAAAAAAACTTTTTATTTATTCATTTTATTCTATACCCAACATGGGGCTTGAACTCACGATCTTGAGATCAAGAGTGTCTTGGTCTTCCAACTGAGCCAGCCAGGCCCCCCAAGAAAACCCCTTCTGTTCCCTCACACTAAGTGCCCTTTGGACAAATTCAAGGCTTGGCAGATCATGAGGGTGTGCCCTTCACTGTTGGTCTTATTAAATGCCATTTATTCTGTGTTGTTGCTTAATGATCATAGCAACCCTGCCAGGTATAATGTCATCAGTCCCATTTTATAAGTGAGGAAAAGCAAGGCTCAGAGAGATTAAATAACTAAAGAGTACACCCTCAATGAGAAAGGGAGGTGGGATTCCATAATCTCTCTGCTGAAACATTTTGCGTCCTCCTTATGGAGTTGAATCTCCATCCTTACCGTTTCTCTGAGGACCAGATATTGGATTATTAGAGGCGCTACAGTTCAAATT
Organism: Crocuta crocuta; assembly: GCF_008692635.1. Taxonomy (NCBI): domain Eukaryota; kingdom Metazoa; phylum Chordata; class Mammalia; order Carnivora; family Hyaenidae; genus Crocuta; species Crocuta crocuta. The sequence continues at coordinate 11,177,372 of NW_027531504.1, forward strand.
CTGTCAAATTCTGCCGTATTTGCTCCATCTTTCTCACTGGAATCATGTGAAACAACCACATTTCTTTCTGACCTGCTACCAGTTTTTCTCCTCGTCACTCACTCAGACTAGGTCACTCACATCTTGCTTGCTATCAACATTAACAAGGTGACGTTCACGCGAACTTTCCAAGATCTGGGAGCTTCTTTGTTTTCTCTTCTTAGAGGCTGCTTCCATTTTACTCAGAAATGCATACTTTTGGTTTTTCTTTTTCTTTTTCTTTTTTGTCCTGCGAAAAGGCAGAATCTAAAGGCTTCTCAGTGTGGGCGGCACTGCCTTTTCCAGCACTGCAAACGTACCCTCTAGCCGCCCCCAAAAGCTTTATCGGGAGATGTGGTGACTTCTCTCCTAAATTACATAGGTTGGTTTAAAAATAGAGTGCAGGGTTTCCCTGTCAGGAGCACAGTCAGGCTGCCCACTTCTGACAGCCGCTTCTACCTCCCTTCTTTGTTACATGTCACAGCATTTTTATTTTTATTTAAAAACTGTTCAGCTTCAGTTATCTGGAGCCCTTGAAATTACCCAAAAGGTTCATTTCAGGCGTCGAAGGGCGCCTTAAAACATGCTTCCGTTTCCTGATTAAGACTCATGCACGATTTGATTTTCTATGCCTCGCCATCTTCGCACGGGTATTGTTAGTATGAAAATGAATTTTAAAAATATATCCTAGCGGAGGCGAGTGCCTGACATGACTAGTTCCTCTCTACGTCGTCGCAGACTGAATTAGGGGGGCACGGAGTGGCTTTGGTGCTGGGAATAGATCAACTTCCATAGTGAGCGCGGCAAAAGGAAATGAAAAATTAAGCAAGTAAATAAAAACAAAACAAATAAACAAAACAAGCAAGAATAAGGTCTGGAAGTAAAAACAAAGTAACAAAGTAATTTAAAAAAAACCCACACAAAGATGTGGGAAAGAGAATGGCCCACAACTTGGGTAAATATTCTCTAGCTAAATCTTTTCCCGAGTTACAGGATTTGTTGAAACATCTTGTCCTTTGTGTTGGGGAATGCAAAAATCTCCCTTTTTTTTTTTTTTCTGTAACCTTTGCCTTTCCATTCCTCTCCCCTTATCTGCACTGTCTGTTCCTCCCTTATATGGCTGTTCTCGGAAGTCCAGGAATTTGAATGTTATGTGAAAGGCTAATTCTAATTGGGCTCCGTGACATTCATGTCAAATGGGAGACGTATGGGGGTCGCCCTGTGAAAGATCAACAAGGACCCGGCATCTGCTGTTCTGCATTGCTTCTTTCATTCTGGTCTCTAAATTCCAGTCTTTGCTAAATGGCCTAACAGTCCCGGTATCCGTGACCCCCACCATTACCCCCTCCCCCCTCATCCCACTGTTTTCCTTACTTAGCTGGGCAAGTACAAGTCCTTAGCATTTCTTTAACATTTCAGCTTTCCAAAACGATGTTTTGCACATTTACCACACACAAAAACCTATTGGATAAAGAGGGCAGGAGTTATTAAATGGTGTGCATTTTATAGCTAAGGGGCTTGAGGCTTTAGTAGGTTCTAGTTACTGTATATGACCGCACAGCTTATTAAAGGCAGAGTCCATTCTCCAGCCTCAGGCTCCTTGGCACCCTAGTTGGGTGGTTTTCTTTTCCCTAAGAAGAATGCTTCCTGGACATCAGGCATTATTTGTGGATCCATGTTAGAGATCATTTTGTAATATGAAAGCGCATCCAGCTTTATGTCTCCGTATTATGTTTTCTTATCTTTATCTTAATGACTTCAGATTTTAGGAAGTGTATTAGCATTATTCATTCAACAAATATTTTTACTATTCTAGTCTGGATAGATAGCAGTGAATAAAACTGGCAGTCTCTACTCTCATGGAGCTTACATTCCAGTGGAAGAGGCCAAAAATTGTTCCTAATTCTTTCTATCTATCTGTCTATCTATCTATCTATCTATCTATCTATCTATCTATCTATCATCTATCTAATCTATCCATCTATCTAAGTAATCTCTACACTCAGTGTGGGGCTTGAACTCATAACCCTGAGAACAAGAGTCGCATTCTCTACTGAATGAGACAACCAGATGCTCTGAGACCAAGAATTTAAATCAAGAAATAAATACAATATGGGGCGCCTGGATGCTCAGTTGGTTAAGCCTCTGACTCCGGCTCGGGTCATGATCTCACGGTTCGTGGGTTCGAGCCCCACATCGGGCTCTGTGCTGACAACCAGCTCAGAGCCTGGAGCCTGCTTCAGATTCTGTATCTCCCTCTCTATCTGACCCTCCCTTGCTCATGCTCTCTTTCTCTTTTTTCTCTCTCTCTCTCAGAAATAAGTAAAACGTCTAAAAAAATTTTAAAAAAGAAAGGCTTATGTGATAGGCCCAGTGGTGAGAAGTGCTGAAGAGGAAAATAAAGCAAGGTAAATGAAGTATTACTTGTTTGCATGAGGTGGGCAGGGAAGGCTTTATTGGTACAGTGACATTTGATAAGGTGCCTGAGGATTTAAGGAGGTGGCTGCTACAGATAACTGGGGACAGAACATTCTAGGGGAGGTGATGATCTATGCAAGGGCCCTGGTGTGGGAGAGTGCCTGGCAGGTGGGAGGGTGTAAGGCTAGCCTGGCAGGGAGCGGAGAGAGCTGATGAGGGGTGGACAGTGAGGTCAGAGAGGTGGGCAGGGAAGGTGGGAAGGTGTCAGAGGTATGGAGCCAGAGAGAGAATTTTGGCTTTCACTCTGAATGAGGCAGGGCACTACAGGAGGTGTTTGAATAAGGGGGTCTGGTGTCAAAGAGGGCGGCGAGGCAAATGTCTACATACTGCTGGGCTGTGACCTGTCTCTGACACCTTTTAGCAGGCCTCTGTCCCACCCAATCTCTTCTCATTGTTCACTGCGGATGGCTACATCAGTCCAAAAAGAGAAGGTAGGGCCTTTTGTTCAAAGAGCAAGGAAAAATACACTGCTGTTAAGGACAGTAAGATATAAGCTTTTTCCTTTCTCTTTCAGCGTCTCTTCCAATTTGTCACAGTGTTTTAAATTTGTCATTTAGTGCAACCCTCAGTAAAGAAACATTAGCATTTAAAATTATTAGCATTAATTTTACCATTCATTTCTATATTGTTCAATGACAGTTTTTTTGTGTGTGTGCGATGCCAGTTTTAAATGAAAACATAAGATCATTTAACTTGTATACAGAATCACAACACTATACCTTTCAATGTTTTGTAGTTCATACATGCATATGGATTCCGTTCCTAGCAGAACAGTGGAAATGCTGCACAAAACGAACTCCTCTGTTCCTACTTCTTGAGATACAACAGGTACCAACACCCTTCTTTTTGCTTACTGACGAGTAAGAAGGGACTCACAGGGAAAAGAGCTATTAGTCGCCCTGTCTTTCCCTTTTTTCAGTGTCATCATTTTTAGCATAAATGGTTGGTTCATACAGGGCCGTACAAGGAGTAACAAAAGATAGAATAGTCTCCTTGGTTGTTTGGGTCTTTTGGAACCCCCTTGTCTTCTTGTATTTGTAGCCTAGGTGGCATCGAAAACAGGGCCTCCACGTGCGGTCAGCACCCCCACTTGCGCAGCCACAGAAGTAACACACTTCCCTTGTACTCGCTTTTAGTCTTGAAGAACATGGTCGAGCCACACGGGCTCTGTGCTCACAGGGCATCGCAAACACTCTTTGTTGAATGGGATGGCAGTGAAGGCGGACAGGCATAGTGTGTATACGCCTCTGCTCACCCTTAAGCCCCATTGTCCCCTTGGATTCTCCTTATAAGAAAACCGTTCAAAGACAGGATTACGAAGACCTCTAGGATGGTGACATCAGAACATTAAACCAAGTGCATGGCCCAGAAAGCACAGGCTACGTGTTCATGTTCTTTTTTACTCTACTCTTTCTAGAACTGGCCTGGTCTTAGTGTAGGAGGTATTAAAGGGCTGGTTGAGGAGCGCCTGGGTGGCTCAGTCGGTTAAGCATCCAACTTTGGCTCAGGCCTTGGTCTCCCGTTTCATGGGTACGAGCCCTGCGTCGAACTCTGTGCTGACAGCCAGCTCAGAACCTGGAGCATGTTTCAGTCTGTGACTGCCTCTCTCTCTGACCCTCCCTTGCTCACACTGTCTCTGTCTTGCTCAGAAATAAATAAAAACGTTAAAAAAAAATAAAGGGCTGATTGAAGGAGAATAAGCCTGCAGCTGGGGTGCCTGTCCTGTGCCTTGGCCTGGTGACAATTCACACTGCCCTTGGGGAGGGAATTTAACAGGTCCTGGTTGAGGAGATGGTACTTAGAACGGAGAGAGCTGTGCCAGAGTTCATGAGAGACCTGGACAAAGGAGAGGCAACTTAACAGGCGTGAAACAGGCTGAGCCGGCGGGGAGTGGCTGAGGGAGAGGAAAAGACTGAGGGCAGAGGCAGCTGCCCCAAGGGTCCGGGATGGCCTTTGTTCGGAGGGGTGAGGAATGCCCAGCGGGCCCAGAGTAAGGCGTGTCAGAATGATAACTTTGGTGGTTTGGACTGAATTGATTTTAGTCTTACAGGTTCTGGGAGGAATAACCTTAAAAAAAAAAAAAAGGATACTAATAAAATCAGGAAATAATCAGGGCCCAGGGGAAAAAAGAGGCAAACTTGGATATCTGTAATCATTAATTTAAAAAAGGACCATTTAAGACAAGGGCATTCATCTCTGTATTACTCATTTCTCCTGGCTTCCTGATTTCATGGGAAGTGAGCGAAGAGTCATGCATGACTTGAAGATAGACCTTGTGCATGTCTGAGATCTATACTTTATGATATAGATAGTGGACGAGTAGAATCACCCGAGGGCAGGATAAAATGTGACAAGAAGACAAGCCTTCCGAATTTGGAGAAAATGAGAGACTTGGGTTTCAGTGTTAGATTGAAGAATAATGTCAAAAGTGAGACATTAGGTAGAAACCTGTTACTTGACATTTTTGTTTATGACTTATGGTCACGGTTGTGGGAGCGGAGGTGTTGCCTGAGAGAAGCTGACGAGGCCCATCTGTGGTGGGGGAGAGAGTGGAGCAATCTCCCTGGAGGAACAAGCCCTGGGGCTAAGGTCTGAGGAGCTTCTGAGAAGGCTTGTGTGGTCTCCTCCATGTCGCCCGCATACTCCAAGGCAAGAGGCGCCCCTGGCTTAAATGGCCCCATGTGGTTTCCTTGGGATATACTGAGCAAACAGCCCGAGAGGCCAAGGCCGAGATAAACCTGTCTAAAGTTTATGCTCCTTTTTGAGGCCGTGTCCCAGGTGCCCAGGCCTCCTGACCTCCCCAGGCCTGATTCCAGCGCCTCTGTGGGCATCTGCTCTGGGTTTGTCCTTCTGGCCACAGGCTATCGTGTACTTTTAGGCCTGTGGGGTTGGCAAAGGCCACCTGATAGAAGGCGTTTGAATTGCTTAGATATATGTGCTGAGTGAGTGAACCCCAAATGTGCCTTTGAAGCTGCTTGTGGTGCTGGATGGAACCCGGACACGGAGAAGGGGTGGGCAGGGGGCAGGGGATGGCTCTCCCCATGTCACCAGGTCTCAGTGTGGATCTCTGAATGGCAACCCGGCCTTCTTAGTTACCAAGGCCATCGCTGTCAAAGCAGGAAAATAGAATATATCTTATTTACTTATTTGCTCATTTGCTTCTATAACTTTTAATTATTTATTCATATGGTATGTGGGCATTCATTCATTTCCCTGCCTTGGAGCTGCTTCCATACAAATTCTTTCTTGGGTCTACTGGCTTAGATGAGGTGGAGGGCACGAAAAGGGTGTGCCAGACACGCCTTCCCCTTCCCCCACGTTGCGATTGTTGTTTTATTATCCTTAGCAGTTAAAATGGAGACCCCTCAAGATTGAATACATCTTCCTGCCTAAGTCTACTCTCCATTATTTCTCCTTTCATGCATGTTCTTAGGCGAGGAATAAAAATATTTTGATATTTTAGGCATTATTTGTTCCTTTGATAACTTGTACACAAGGGGGAAAATGGAGAGACCAGAATTACTGGTTAAACTGAGTGTCCTGTTTCAAGCAGATGCCTGGAGGCTAAAGATACTCTGGGAACTAGGAGATTCTCCACCAGTCAAGGAAGAAGTCAAAGTTGTCCGCACAAATTGCTTTTTTCTTCTTTAAACTAGATCCCAAATCTCTTTTTCTTTCTTAGACTTGATAGTAGTTTTTAAAAAGGGAAGTAAAACAGCTTGGGCAGGGAGAGCAGTAGTTCCAGAATGTTCTGTTGATTTTGGATATTCAACTTCTGCTTTGTCCCCGGAGACACGCGAGCTGAGCAGAGCTTCAGGCGACTGTGAGGGGACAGCTTTAGGATTCCTTTGTGGATCATATGACCCGATCTATGTGTTTTATGACAGTATGGGCAGAATTAACAGTTATGGTTTAGGTTCTTGTCCACAACACAAAGACATATTTTCTGAGCACTTCCTAATGTGCCAGACATATGCTGAATATGTGATATGCAGTATCTCATAATTAGCAGATTCCCATACAATTGTCGTTCTCATTTTACAGATGAGGAAACTGAGAATTGAAGACACTTGCTCAAGAATCTGTAGTTAGTCAGTTGCTGAGCTGGACCTGAAACTGGTTCTTTTTGATAACAAAGGTCATGTTTTTGACCTCATGCTACACTGCCCAGCCTTCCCATATGAGAATGTAATTTCTAGAAGACCAATTTTTAGGCAGGTCACCTAGTCTGACCTTTTCAATTAATAGTTGTGAAAGCGGAGACCCAGAGGGGTCAAATGGCTTATTGGAGGTCCAACAGCTGCTCAGTGGCAAAATGAAAATCCAGGCGTCCTAATTCTGATCGGCACTTATTCTGCTACATTCTGATAGAGGACTAGTTTGGAAACACAGTTTGAGTCATGGTGGGCGGGGAAAGTGGGCCTGTTTCCTTTTAAAATTCCAACTTACAGCCGGGTTGCCAGCCTCTTTATTTGCCTGCTTTTTCTCTGCTGTGCAATCTGTTCTATGAATTCTGAGAGCTTTCATAAGGAAATGCATTGCTTACGGTTTGGCCTTACTCTGTCATATTAAGGATGAAGGTGCATGATGGTTTCTCTTAAACTGTTTCTTTATCAAATGTGTGTGTTTAGCTCTTGTGGTCATTCCATCAAACCCTGTCTCTTCCTTCTCCTCACTGGCGCGTTGGGTGAAGAAGGGGCAGGAGAGGCTTACCCCAGATTTCAACTACCTGATTTATACTTGACTTTTTTTATGTTAAACAACCCTTTGTTTTCCATCCTGCCTAGTAGAAATCGCAGGGGATAGTCAAGTGATACCTCCAAAGTACTTTAAAGTACCTCAGCACTAAAACATAAGAGAGGTTTTAAAAAAGAAACTCAAGAGGCACCTGGGTGGCTCGGTCAGTTAGGCGTCCAAGTTTGGCTCAGGTCGTGATCTCTCGATTTGTGGGTTTGAGCCCTGTGACAGGCTCTGTGCTGAATGCTCAGAGCTTGGAGCCTGCTTTGGATTCTCTCTCTCTCTCTCTCTCTCTCTCTCTCTGTCTCTCCCCTGCTCATGCTGTCTCTGTCTCAAAAATAAGAATAAACATTAAAAAAAAAAAAACTGAAAACATTTTGGAACTTTAGCCTGCCTTATGGATTCAGAAGTTGTTTCGGCTAGCTTTTGCAGTCGGACCATGTTCCCCAAATTTAGTGGTCTAAACGGCAATCAAGTATTTGTGCACAGCTGTGTGGGTCAGCAGTTTGTGCTGGGCTCGGCTGGGACTGTTCATCTCAGCTTTTACTGTGGCCGGTGGGAGCGAAATGGATGGTTCGCAAATATGGCCTTTAGGATTGCTTCCCTCCCTTCACAAATGCCCCTTTGTAAGGTTACTTTGTGCTCTCTCATCAAACAGGGGAGCGTATTCCTCTCCTCCTTGAATTTGAAGTTAACCTCGGGACTTATTTTGCCCGATGGGACATTCGCAAATGCGACACAGCAACTATCTGAAAAGTACTCGTACCTTGGGGCTTGCAGCCTTGCTACTGGGAACCAAAGAGCCCGCCATTGGAAGAAGCCTGAACTCACTTCCTGGAGAAGGAGAAACCACCTGGAGAGAGAGGCCAACTGCCTTAGCTGTTCTGGCTGATGTCTCAGACTTGTGAGGCCATTGTCTTAGACCTTTCCATTGGCGACAACAGGTTGACTGAGGTCAGAAGAACTGAGAGCAATAATAAATTATTGGCCCTATAAGCCACTTAATGTTTACTTTATAGTTTGTTTAAAATGTCACTTTTACCACCCAGATCAAAAGGCTTATGTACTACAGTGATGTTTACAAAATCTATTTTTGCATGCTTCAACAGTCTGAATGATTAGCTAGCAATCTAAGGCAATTTTAGTAAATTTTATTTCACAGAATGGTGTTATTGGTATTGTTGCCTGACGTAAAACCTGAGAAACTTGTAAGACAAAAAGCGCCTGTTGGCAAAGACATTTAATCAATGAAAGGAAGCGAGAGCGGTACGCTGGTCCCCAGATTCCAGAGACTCTAGGCGAGCCACTTCGTCTCCCCCTCACAGCAAAGGGGATCAAAAGCTAACATACCTTCAAGAACATCAAGAGGCACCTGCAACACATTTCTAAATGGATAAAGATCGAGTTTGTAAATTAGATTAATAGTGTTCAGGCGTGAAAAGATTAAAAATAAAGATGCAATTCGGTGACTCTTTTTATTAAATCTAATCACACCAATGTCTTGAGGAAAACATTGCCTTTTACTTTCAACAGATGTTGGTGTATAAAAATCCACCAAAACATACTCTCTGCTGTTACGCCTCGACGGTGGGCAGAGGTCTAGTGAGAAAGTGTTTTGCCTAGGGTTTTTTAAGCTCCTTTCTATGCTCCCAGGTCCAGTGGGCCTGAACAGGCTGTGGTGTTTACAGGGTTTTCAGAATCAAAGCCATGCCCTCGGCACACCGCACATGGCTTGGGTCCGAGGCATCTCCTGAGACACAGGAGAGCGTGCCTTGCGAAATAGGGTCCACAAGGATTAGAAGGACTACACGGATGGGACTGGAACTGGTGGGTCAGAAGTGTCCTGGGTCACAAAAAGCGTAAGCCATTCAGTTTTGGAGTGGTTGGTTTTGTAATAAAACTAATCATATAGAAATAGAGCCATCTTAGAAGACTGTTTGGGACAGTCTAAGAAACATTACTAAGTTGTGGTTGAGGTAATTATGAAACCAATGCCTAAAAATTACCATTATTATTATTTTTTGTTGAGATAGAATCAACATATAACATTGTACACGTTTTGGGTATACAACAGAATGATTTGATATATGTATATATTGTGAAATGATTACCACAGTAAGTTTAGTTAACATCCATCATCACACGGAGTTGCAATTATTCTTCTTATGATAAGAAGGTTTAAGGTTTAATCTCTTAGGAGCTCTCAAATATACAATACAGAATTGTTAACTATAGTCACCATGCTGTATATTATATCCCCAGGATTTATTTCTCTTATATGTGGAAGTTTGTACCTTTTGTCCACCTTCACCCATTTTGCCCACCCCTCACCCCCTGCCTCTGGGTAACTAAAGAGGTTATTAAAAATTACCACTGTTTTTTAAGTGTTATTTAGTTATTTTGAGAGAGCGAGAGAAAGCACAAGCAGAGGAGGGGCAGAGAAAGAGGGAGAGAGACAGAGAGAGAACCCCAAGCAGGCTCTGCTGTGTGGAGCCCCAAAGGGGGGCTTGAACTCACAAACTGCAAGATCATGACATGAGCTGAAATCAAGAATCAGACGCATAACTGAGTGAGCCACCCAGGCTCTCCTAAAAATTACTATTATTAAAACCAATGGTGATAATGAGCCTGACAACCAAAATGTCCCTTATTTCCTACATAAAGGTCAAAGGTCTTCCACTGAATGATCTCATTTAAGCATGAACACTGTTTAAAAATGCTTACTCTACACTTCCTTTTATAATACTGACATATATCCTATGCTACCTGGAGATCTTTTTGAGGGGACAGTGTTAATAGAAATATGAAAAAAAAAAGTGTAATATCTGTTACAATTGGAGATTTGAAGGACTGGCTGACTTTTCATATATAAGATGACACAATTTAGTCAGATTACATTCTTCTGGACATCTTAACTGTTTGAAAGGAAATTTATTGTAGGTAAGGGCAAAGGAGGGGGGATTTTGATTGGAAGATCAGAATGTAAAGAGGGTAGTTGGTGGGTGTGGATCAGCATAACCGTGACGAGTTCTTGGGGGAAAACCCACCAGAGCTGTGTAAACAGTGTGTGGACAGGGGTGAGGTCATCAAAGGAAAGTTCTCTGGCTGACCTTCACTTCTGAAATTGTGGGGGAAACTTCCTTCTCTTCCTTTCTACTCCTTGAAGCCTATCAGGTTGGAGTTCTTAGGTAGGTAGTTTAGATACATTATGACTTACAATAGTATTTTCTGTAATGTGTTCTTTGAAATATCAGCTCCTCAAGATGTGTAGTATGAGAGAGATAAGGAGTTAAATGAATTTGACACATATACTATATTACATCTCACTTTTTGTCACAGTGTATATTAGTGTAGTATATTGAGGACTGTAAGAAATACTGTGGTAAAGAAATTATTCCCCTTTTTAAAAACCCAGTGTTTGTCAATCCTATTTAAAGATAGAATTATTTCCCTCCATAAAATGGTTTAACATCCCATATAACTGGCATTCACTTGAGAAATACTGAGTTAGTTGCTTCAATTCAACCCGCAGTTATGTTTTGCTATACAGATGTATATGCTAGGCACCATGGCTGGATACAAAGATACGGTATTGGACCCAGAAAGTTAAAAGGTATAACAGGCAATATAAAACTGGTACACACAAAAAATGATATGAAGTAGAAAGCGATAAGAACTGTATCAGTAGGATGCTTTCATTAGAGGTAATGAAAACCCAACTCAAAGTAGCTTAAATGATGGGGGCGGGAGAAGAAATTATTGGCTTACGTAACTGAAAAGTTCAGAGATAGGTCAGGCTCAGGGAGCTTGCACTATCAGGATTCTGGCTCTATTTCTCTATGATTCCCTCAGTTCTGCCCTCCTCTGGGTATCGACTTGATGTTGACTTCCTTCATGAGAACAAAATGCCTGTCCACAGGAATGTGAGGCATATAATCCCTAACTTTCAAATCCAGGAAGAAAAGTTCTGTCTCACAACCATTGACCGAAAGTCCTAGGATTTCTTCCGATTGGACCTAAGCCAGTCCATGTGCTCAGTTGGCTAAGCGTCTGACTTCTGCTCAGGTCAGGATCTCGTCTTTTGTGAGTTTGAGCCCCATGTTGGGCTCTGTGCTGACAGCTCAGAGCCTGGAGTCTGTTTCCAATTCTTTGTCTGCCTCTCTCTCTGCCCCTCCCCCGCTCATGCTCTCTCTGTGTCTCTGTCTCTGTCTCTCTCAAAAATAAATAAACATTAAAAAAATTAAAAAAGAAAAGAAATGCCAAATAGCTATGAGTGTAAACGTGGATTACCTGAACCAATGTCTAGGTCAAGAGAGATAAGATTATCCTCATTGGCATAGACCAAGTTCCATGGAATAGGGATGCAATAAATCTCACCAAGGCCCTACGATTGTTACCACAGGTTGGATGGGGGTGGTGAGTAGAACAGATGTTGGGGAAGATAACCCCAGCATTTACTGCAGAAGGGCCACGAAGAGCCCTTTACTTCTGAGGATCCAGTGATCGGTTCCATCTGTTGAGAATCTTTATGGAGTGGCATTTAAGCTCATTGTCAAGGGTATGAGTTGGCTTTGGATATCAGGGAGAGGAGGGGTAGAGGGCATTCCAGGAGGAGGGAGTTGCATTAGTCAAGTCAGAGCGGCAGGGGGGTTAAGGAGTGTGAATGCAGGGCTGTCAGGCAGATCGCTTTGGATGGAACAGCCACACAATGTTTCCATGGGAAAATGCATTCTGTGTTCCAAATACAGTTTTTTAACGTTTATTTTATTTTACTTTATTTTTTTGAGAGAGAGAGCAGAGTAGGTGCAGAGAGAGAGGGAGAGAGAGAATCCCCAGCAGGCTCTGCACTGCTAGCATAAAGCCTCACGTGGGGCTTGAATCCACAAACTATGACCTGAGCCTGACTCAAGAGTTGGATGCTTAGCAGACTGAGCCACCCAGGTGCCCCTGTGTTCCAAACACTTAAAAAAAAATGAGGTTTAGAAGCACAATCAATTAGTAAATTGGGAACTCCTCATTCTTTTGGTGATAGTGGTAGCCCTATACAATTTATGATATTCATGTCCCGGGAAGTGTATAGCTTGCATATCAATGCGCAACCCTTAAACAAAAACTGCAGACTTGACAAGATACGAGGTTAGTGCAGAGTTGACCGCTGACACATTTTATATCAAAATATTTGTCCACAGGGACACAAAGAATTGCTTATTATATAAACAATAATTTATATTAGAGGCAAAAGGCAGTTTTAAAAGTCAGATTTTGAAAAGAATGCTATGAATTTTCCTGAACTAAATGCTTATCATTTTGAGTAACTAAAAGACCAGCGTGTTCTTTTTTTTTTAATTTTTAGTGGTTTTTTTTTCTTTTTCTTTTTCTTTTTCTTTTTTTTGAAAGAGAGAGACACAGAGCGTGAGAGGGGAAGGGGCAGAGAGAGAGAGGGAAACACAGAATCTGAAGCAGGCTCCAGGCTCCGAGCTGTTAGCACAAGACACGACCCGGGGCTTGAACTCACAGACGGAGAGATCATGACCTGAGCCGAAGTCAGAGGCTTAACCTACTGAGCCACCCAGGTACCCCAAGACCAGCATGTTCTTAATATAAAATACCTAGATAAAATTTCAAAGCTGTTGGTAGACCAAAGTCCATTAACAATGTAAATTTAGAAAAAAAATGGAAAAAAAGGAAGAGGGGCGTGAAATTACGTGCGGAGAAACCAGATGTGCAGTTATCTAGAGTAAGACACAGCAGCGGAGGCTCTAGGATATTTGGAGCCTTTTAAAATGCCTTCCTGACTTTCTCTTTTCATCTTTTGTTCATTTAAGTTTGTACATTTCTTCCTTTCCTTAAACACCCAGCCTAGCGTCATATGTAACTTCTCCTGTAACAACAGCAGGACATTTTTAAGGAACTTGAGTCAGTACCCGTCATCCCCTTTGAGGCGCAGTAGGATCCTTCTGTAAATAGCTCCAGGCATTGGAAGTGATCACTCTGCCTCCTCCCTGGTTGACTCAAAATACGTAATTATTTGTAGGTAGAAAAGAGGATTAACAGACCTTACCCTAACTGCTTGTTTTTGTAGGCTTGTTAAAAAAGACTTGGACTCCAGAAACGGAGGGTGTAGCCAGACAGAAGGCAGCCTGGAGTTCAAAAGTCTTGTAATCTTTGGCTCCACAGGCCTATAAAATTGGAGTGTTGACTGAATGCAAACAGCCGGTAGTCTGGAGAANTTTGATTTCCCCTTCCCGTGAATGTCAGATCTAGGGCTCTCAGCCAACAACAAAGCTTTCCTTCGCTCCTGTGTTCCTGGAATTTGGGAATAAATGAGGCCTCTTGCAAAGGCCTGGCATGGAAAGGGGTAAATTGGAAATGTTAAGGGATGATGGTGAAGTAAACATGCGCTTTTGTTTCCTGCTGCCACTCCTGAGGTCATGGTTATAGGCTTGTAATTTGGGAGCAAGAAGATTGAGTTGGATGTTAAAATGTTGTTACAGGCACGTAGGAGCAAGGGGTTCTTTTGCGAAAGTGCCGGTGATCAGTCACCTCCTCACTTCTAAAGGTTAGCAGCAATTCTAAGATGTAACAAGTATGGAAAGTTTTGCTGGGTGAGAGGGTGTTTTAAAAACTTAAGGTGGAAGCTCTCTCAAGTGACTAACTTGCCAACAAATGATGAATGATGCTTTCTCTCTGGTGCTGGGGTTTGTGAGGATTCACCAGGTATCTCTACAAAGGAAACCTTTAATTAAGGGTAACCTACATGTCACACTGGTTGATTTGTGGAATAAAAGACAGATACATTATTTTATTTAAGAAGATGTAGGGGCACCCGGGTGGCTCAGTCGGTTAAATCTCCTACTTCAGCTCAGGTCATGATCACACGGTTTGTGGGTTCGAGCCCTGCATCAGACTCTGTGCTGACAGCTAGCTCAGAGTCTGGAGGCTGTTTCAGATTCTGTTATTTCCCTTGCTCTCTGACCCTCCCTGGCTCACACTGTCTCTCTGTCTCTGTCTCTCTCTCTCAGAAATAAATTAAAAAAAAAAAAACATGAAAAANAGAGCCTGGAGCCTGCTTTGGATTCTGTGCCTCCTTCTGTCTCTGCCCCTCCCCTGCTCACACTTTGTCTCTCTCTCTCTTTCTCTCTCTCTCAAAAATAAATAAAATATTAAAAATTTTAAAAAGTTGTAATTTAATATCACATTAAAACTGGCTATAGAAAGTGTTAGAAGAACATTGGAGACAGGCCTCTTTTTAAAATGAGGTGTAAATTAATTTTTTATTTCTGAAATAGAGAAAGAGGCAGCATGAGCAGGGGAAGGTCAGAGAGAGAGGGAGATACAGAATCTGAAACAGGCTCCAGGCTCTGAGCTAGCCGCCAGCACAGAGCCCGATGGGGGGCTTGAACCCACGAACCACAAGATCATGATCTGAGCTGAAGTCAGACGCTTAACCGACTGAGCCACCCAGGCACCCCTGTTTTCTTTTCTTTCTAAAGTTCATTTTAGTCAGTAAGCAAATTTGTGTTATTTTAGCAGAGACCTCTTTTATACAACTTTGGAAAAAGTATAAATGAAAAAAATATTTTAAAATGTTCTTAATGAACCTGCTTTTTTCTCTCCTCTTCAGAGGTACAAATTTACAAAAAGAGATAGTTGTTATGGGAGCACAGATTATTCCTATCTATTTTTTGTATAAACATGTACTTCTGGATCTATTATGTTTTTATTCATAAAATCTTTTTAAAACGTTTGTTTGTTTGTTTGTTTATTATTTTTAGATGGGATCCCAGGGGATCACTATTAGGAAGGTATATACATGACTTTGAGGGTTTGAAAATTCTTTTTTAAAAATGTTTATGTATTTATTTTTGAGCGACAGAGAAAGCACAAGCAGGGAAGGGGCAGAGAGAGAATGGAAGACACAGAAACTGAAGCAGGCTCCAGAGCCTGATGCAGGGCTCGAACCCACAAACCATGAGATTATGACCTGAGCCAAAATCCGACGCTCAACTGACTGAGCCACCCAGACACCCCATAATATTTATTTATTTTTGAGAGGGAGGGAGGGGCAGAGAGAGAGGGAGACAAAATCTGAAGCAGGTTCCAGGTTCTGAGCTGTTATCAGAGTCTGACACGGGGCTCAAACCCATGAACCAGAGATCATGATCTGAGCTGGAGTCAGATGCTTAATCAACTGAGCCACCCAGACCCCCCTGTTATATTTCTAGAAGGTGCTGGCTCTTCAATGATATACAAAGTCTCAAATTTCTGATCTGTGGAAGAAATTTTTCAACTCCTGTTAAACAACTAGGCTTCAGAAAGTAGTTCCTGTCTTACGTATTTAGAAGGAATTTCTTAGCTTGATTCTGAATAGGACGATCAACTCTCATGTAAAAATTTTGTCAGTTCTGCATATCGAGGACCCACATCTCTGGCAGCAGACTTTCTCAAACTGCAGCATACTGACCCCACAGGCAGTTAGAGAGAGAGAGATTGGGCAAAATGTGTGGCTTGTGTGGCACGGTTCCAGATTTCAGTCACACGACTAGATGTGCACAGAAATGTAGCTCCTTTATATTGTCCCTAGCCTGTCTCCTCCAGGAACGTCTACTCTCTGGTTCCAAGGAAAGCTTAATTAAATTTAAAGTATGTTTTAAAATTGATCCAACCTGGGGGTTACTGGGTGGCTCAGTTGGCTGGGCAACTGGCTTCAGCTGAAGTCATGGTCTCACTGTTTGTGAGTTCGAGCCCCACATCGGGCTCTGTGCTGTCAGTGTGGAGCCTGCTTTGGATACTGGGTCTCCCTCTCTCTCTGCCCCTTCCACATGCTTTCTCTCTTAAATAAATAAACAATAACATTTTTTTTTAAATAATAAAATTGGTCCAATCTGACAATTCAGATAATCTCTTTAGGTTATATACTCAGTCTATCATATGAATAAAAATATTTAGTCTCTTACATGAATAAAAACACTCAGTCTCAGAGAGTTTCTATGTCTTCTTGGCCATCTCTTAACATTGAGTTTATGTGAATAGGGAAGTTAGTGTTGTTGAAGCTGAAGCAAAGAAGAGATTTGAGAGTCTTCTGACCTCCAAGGTCATGGTCATTGACTATTGACTTTTCTCCCAGCTATGGGCTATTCTTTTGGATAAGGAAATGCTACTGGGGTGAACTCTGGCTGCTTTATGTCACTCAGTTCGTCTAACAGTTCCTCTGTCTGGTGTGCTATCCTGGGGGTTCCCTTAGCTGCGGAGTCTTTATGCTGTGCCATGGTGAACTTTATGATTGGCCTCGTGGATTTCACTCTGAATCCGAGCAACAGCGACATTTGGGTGGTTTGGAACGCTAACTCTGAAGGCTTCCTACCACATGGTACGGCTAGGGTTACTTTGAGTAGCTGTGTCTCAGGCTGGACTGTCTGCTAAGTGGCAGTCTCAGTTGGGGGTTGCTGATCCAGTTGGTACCACATCCGTGTAGCATTGCTTCCTTTCCTGCTGGATGCAAAGATGGTACAAATTTGGAGGCGCATGTTTACTTGTTTTTTTTGTTTTTGTTTTCCCTCTCTTCCCTTTTTCACTCATCTTGTGTCCAGGATAAACATTGTTTTACTTCCTTTATGACACGTTCTCTGTCAACCATAGAGATGACTTAGCTATGATAGAAGGACAAACATCTCTTCCACAACCCTGGCAAACTCAATTCTTGATACGCTAAAGGAAACAATAGAGTGATCTAGAAAATCTTTTCCCAATGCATACATCTGGTAAGGCTGTTGTCTTGGCACATTACCCTATTGTGCATCTCAGAAGCTAATTATTACTTGACTTCACTATGACTTTGCTCTGCAGAAAATTCTAGTCTTTACCTTGCATGAAGAGAATCACAGGCAGCTGTGACATCCCTTTGAGGACGGGGAAGTCTCAGACAGTTGAGCTGAGACACATTGGGCCTGCTCATTCTTCCTGTAGCCCCCTTGCCTCAGCAATATTCTTGATATTTTGCTAATTAAAATGGAAACTAAATGTTACCTTATAATTTCTACCTCTCCCAGTAAAGTATAAACTCAAAAAGAGGGAGACTTTATGTTTCTTTTATGATGTTATTGCAATGACAAAAATATATTAAGGACTCGATAAACATACATTGAATAAATGAATTTATTAAAAAATGCATACTTGAATGAATGAATCCGTATCCAAATTCTGCAGTAAATTGGATTTTTGCCTTTCCTTCTAGGTTCCAAGTCTCGGCAGAATTTGACCTTGCATAGGCTTATCAATGATGACTAATTGTTACTAATATTACTAGTATACTATCTATACTAATATTACTATAGATACCCAAGCAATCATATTCATTGAGGTTAATTCTGAATTGTGTCTTTATTTCAAAATGTTTTTGAGCCTGAAATATCATATCACTAAGGTCACATATCATCATGTGGTCATTTCAATAGATTCAGAAAAACCATTTGACAAAGTATAAGATCCATTCATGATAAAAACTCTCAACAAAGTAGGGTTGAGGAAACATATCTCAACATAATAAAAGCCTCATATGAAAAATCCACAGCTAACATCACACTCAATGGTTAAAAAACTGAGTTTTTTAACTCCCAAGTTCAGGAGCAAGGCAAGGATGTCCACTTTCATCACTTTTACTCAACATAGTACAGGAAGTCCTAGCCACAGCAATCTGACAACAGAAAGAAATAAAACAGAAATTGGTAGGGAAAAAGTAAAACTTTTACTATTTGTAGGTGACATGATACTATATAGAGAAAATCCTAAAGATTCTACCAAAACGTTGCTAGAACTGATTAATGAATTCAGTAAAGTCTTAAGATACAAAATCAATGTATAGAGATCTGTTATATTCCTATATACTAATATAATGAAGCAGCAGAAAATGAAATTAAGAAAATAATTCCATAAAAAAATAAATAAAATATCTAGGAATAAACTTAAGCAAAGAGGTAAAAGACCTGTAGTCTGAAAAGTATAAAACACTGATGAAAGAAATTCAAGACAATAGAAAGAAATTGGAAAGACACTCCATGCCGATGGGCTGGAAGAATATTGTTAAAATGTCTATACTACCCAAAGCAGTGTACACATTTAATGCAATCCCTATTAAAATACCAACATTTTTCATAGAATTGGAACAAGCAATCCTAAAATTTACATGGAACCACAAAAGACCCTGAATAGCCAAAGTAATCTTGAAAAAGAAAAACAAAACTGGAGTTTTTACAATTCCGGACTTCAAATTATATCACCAAGCTGTAGTAATCAAAACAGTATGAAACCGGCATAAAAATAGACACAGATCAAAGGAACAGAATGGAAAACCCAGAAATAAACCCACAATTATATGTTCAATTAATCTTTGACAAAGGAGGAAAGAATATGCAGTGGGAAAAAGTCTCTTCAACAAATTGTGTTGGGAAAACTGGACAGCATATGCAAAAGAATGAAACTGAACCACTTTCTTATACCATACACAGAAATAAACTCAAAATGGATTAAAGCCCTAAATGTGAGACTTGAAATAATAATAATAATCCTAGCAGAGAGCACAGTTAGTAATTTCTCTGACATTGGCTATAATAACATTTTTCTAGGTAAGTCTCCTGAGGCAAGGGAAATAAAAGCAAAAATAAACTATTGGGACCATATCAGAATAAAATGCTTCTGCACAGTGGAGGAAATAATCAACAAAAACTAAGATCCAATCTGAAAATTTCATTGGTTTTTGAAGAGCCTGTTTTCTGGGTTTGGAAATGTGGTATCCTAATTGTAGAAACAGTGGAAGATAAACTTAATACGACATTCTAACTTTTTAAAGATGTTTTATTTATTTCTGAGAGAGAGATAGAGAGACAGCATGAACAGAGGAGGGTCAGAGAGAGAGACACACACAGAATCTGAAGCAGGTTCCAGGCTCTGAGCTGTCAGCACAGAGCCCAACGTGGGGCTCAAACCTACAAACCGTGAGATCATGTCCTGAGCTGAAGTCGGACGCTCAACCAACTGAGCCACCCAGGCGCCACCTTATGTAACATTCAACAAGGGCTATGTACTTTTTTTTTTCCTCTCTGAAAGAGGGAGGGAGAGAGAATCCAAAGTAGGCTCCATGCTGTCAGTGCAGAGCCCATCACGGGGGCTGGATCTCATGACCATAAGATCTGACCTGAGGTGAAATAAAGAGTTGGATGCTTAACCAACTGAGCCACCCAGGCACTCTAGGGCTACATATTTTTAAAAACACCCTATTCATTTGTTCATCATTATATCTTAGTGCCCAACCCAATTACCTGACCTATAGTAAGTATTCATTCATGTGTGTTGAATTATTTCAGTATGACATGTGAGTTTGGAACTTCCAATTTTGCTTAAAGTCTTTGCATAAATGATCCTGAAGTTACTGATCCCCAGATAAAACTCTATAGTTCATGTTCATGATGTGTTTGCTCTAAAAAACCCACAAAAACCAGGATTTTGAACCAAGCTTGCTTTATTTTGTCTTAACTTGGGTCCTGCTGTTGAGACATGTCACAACAACTAGAAAAAAGGCCTTGCTGGAATTGGGGTGTCTGGCTGGAAATCTCTGCTGCTGCTTTAACAAATATAAAATATAAGGTTTCTTACCATTGACCCTTCAGTTTATGATATTAAAACTTTGCTTTGTGGGGTGCCTCAGTGGCTCAGTTGGTTAAGCATCTGACTTCAGCTCAGGTCATGATCTCACAGTCTGTGTGTTCGAGCCCCATGTCAGGCCCTGTGCTGACAGCAGAGAGCCTGGAGCCTGCTTCAGATTCTGTGTCTCCCTCTCTCATTTCTCTCCTGCTTATGTTCTCTCTGTCTACCAAACATTAATAAACGTTAAAAAAAAAAAAGCAAAAAAAGAAATAAAACTGCGCTTTGTCCCAACATGTTAGCTGGTCTTAAAGCAGCGCAATAGAACTATCCACGAGTGAATCAAGAAGCCCTTGCATATGGGGGTTGAGGATTCAATAATCGTCCATATATCCAGGACTAGGTTTTTCCAGGCCCGTTTCTACAACGAACCCAAGAGCCCTCTGCATTCTTGCAGTCACTGCCATGAGTCATCTCAGCTTCATCCTCAAGCCATTTGGATCTCTTGGAAAGGCCTCCTCACAGGTGTTCAGGGCTTCTGCTTGGGGAACTGACATCTGGCCAAATGGCCGTGACCACAGGACTGTTGGCATATCAGGCAGTTCTCCAGCGGCTCAGGGAGGTGATTCAAGTGAGTTATCCTCCCTCTGTGATGATGCCAGCAGTGTAGTTTAGGGAATATTTCAGGCCATAGATTTAGACACAGAGTTAGAATGTGCTGGTATTACCTGCCAACGTTTTGCCGGCATAAAGATTTCACTAATTGTCTATCAACATAGGGTATAGTTGGTTGATAGTAGGCCACTTAGAGCAAAGAAGGGCTCATGGAGAAAAGTCACTCCATTGAATTGAAAAATGTGTGGTAAGCACCCACTGAGTATTATCCCCTGTACTAGGTAGGTCCTGAGAAGGATACAGCAGACAGACAGCAAGAAATGATTCTTACCCTCAAGAAGCTCACGATCTAATGTTAGGTGCATTTCTACTTGGAAATAAATAGTATATATTTTGATGTAGGAAGACAATATAGTATTCTTCTGTTTGCATGTGTTATGGGAAAGAGAGGTGTACTTGCCTTAGATTACAGCATTAAGAAATGTTGATGATTGATGATTTATTTTCTTTCAGAAGATATACTATCTCCTAATGCTTCCTTTGCTCAAGTACCAGCGACATTAAAAATAGCACTGAGGGGCTCCTGGCTGGCTCAGTCGGCAGAGCATGCAACTCTTGATCTCAGAATTTAAAGTTCGAGTCGCACATTGGGTGTAGAGATTACTTAAAAATAGAATCTTCAAAAAATAGCACTGAAAATTATAATAGAAATGGATGGGTTTTCTTGAAACAAGCAAACAAACAAAACGTGCATTATTAAGTTGGAAGTTTATGTATTTTTAGACATCCTTTGACATCTATTTGGCATCTATTTTCTTTGAATCTGTTTTTTGCCCCCCCTTTTTTTCTTAATGTTGAAAGTACACAAAAGAAAAGCCTATCTGTTAAGTTTTATTTTATCCGTTGCTGAAGCCTGTATGGTTTTCAGAGTTCCTTTTGGTTACTAGTTTAATAAGGGTGATATTTTTAACTACAAACTCTTCATGATTAATTTTATTTCTCAGGAAAATCCTTTCTTTCCACCCTTCTATCCTGCTCACCAGCAGAGAGAATACAGCACCTTATAAGTCTCTGTTCCCTCCTACGGCATCTTTATAATGCCAGTGTTCTTCACTTCGGCTCAGCTTCCAAATTTAATTCATTTGTTAGGCCTATTTTTACCTAGAGACATGAAATCTGAATGTGTTGCTAAACTCTCATAGAAAGTGCTTTTCTTTGTGCCTTCCATCTAAGGCAATGTGTGCTTTCCTACTGCTATTATTTATAGTTGTGGGCTGTGGAAATGGAGCACAGATAGGCTGCCTACATCCCATGTCACACTTTTTTTCTGGTTGGAGTAGTTAGTCATTAGTACTGAATTGTTTGGTCACAAGCAGGGAGAGAGGAAAATGTAAAATCCAATATGCTTCATTTCCATGGTTCTGGTGTGAAATCTGTGGGGAGAAATTCCCGAGTAGGGTAAGCCCCAGGTACTCGCCTGACCAAAGGGTTATAGGTATATGGTGTTACTAGCATGTCTTGCCTCATCCTTTCTGCTCTAGAAATCTGTGCTTGTGAATATATTAGTCAGGGTAAGCTAATTTGTGCTGCAGTAACAAGTAACACCCCCAAATTTCAACGACTTCTAGGTGGATGTTTCCTGCACCACATCCTTTCCAGATTGGCTGCCGTTTCACACTCTTGTCCTCTGCTGGGGCAGCCTGTCGGGAAACTTGTTCACTGTAGTAGAGGGAAAAGAAACATGGGGAACCACTCGCCAAATCCAAAAGCTTCTGTTCGGATGAGATACACATTATTTCTGTCTACATTTTATTGGCCAAAGCAAGTCACTTTGTCACTTCTGAGTTCATCAGAGTAGTGATGTATATTCTTCTCTCACAAAGAGATGCTGCAGGGTAAGGCATTGACATATTTGGTAAACAAACTACTACAGCAAGAGTTCATTGACTCTCATTTGACAGTATGTCAGCAGAATGTAAGAAATTTCCAGACAAGGACTGAATCTTGTAACTGAGCTTGGCACAAAACTAGTATCTTTTTTTTTATTTTTATTGCTTCTGTGGGACTAGAAATAGGGTAGAAGGTGTCCCTGTTTAGAACACTAGGCTCTTATGGCCACTTTATAAGGTGTGTATTGTATTCATATTCATTGTGCTTGTTCCACCCACTCAGTTAAAAAATTAACTTCATAATACCTTCTAGTTCCATCCATGTTGTTGCAAATGGCAAGATTTAATTCTTTTTCATTGCTGAGTAGTATTCCATTGTATATATACGTCACATCTTCTTCATTCATCAGTCGACTAGAGAGTATTATGCTAAGTCAAGTAAGTCAGTTAGAAAAAGACAGATATCATATGATTTCATTCACATGTGGAATTTGAGAAACAAAATGAATGAACATAGGGTAAGGGAAGGAAAAATAAGATAAAGCCAGAGAGGGAGGCAAAACATAAGAGACTCTTAAATACAGAGAACACATTGAGGGTTCCTGGAGGGGTGGTGGGTGAGGGGATGGGTTAAATGAATGATGGGCATTAAGGAGGACACTTTTTGAGATGAGCACTGGGTGTTATATGTAAGAGATGAATTACTAGGATCTACTCCTGAAGCCATGCCTACATGTATGTTAACTAACTTGAATTTAAATTAAAAAATGCTAAAATAAATAAATAAATAGTCCCTATTTGCCAAGAAGAAAGAAAGAAAGAAAGAAAGAAAGAAAGACGAAAAGAAAGAAAGAAAGAAAAGAAAAGAAAAGGAAAAAAAGAAAAGAGAAGAAAAGAAAAGAAAAAGAAAGGAAAAGAAAAGAAGAAACAAAAGAAATAAAATTAACTTCAGGGAGCTTTGAGTTTTTGACTATGATTTTGTCCTTGTCTATGTATCCAAGCTCATCACTCACCATACTCTTGCCTCCAAAGGCTCTGGCTGAAATTACCTCTTTGCTTTTCTAGAACTTTCTTTGAAACGCCTTTTGGTCTTGCCTTGTCTGGCTCATTCCTCTCATCAAAGTCAATATCACTTTTCCTAGCCTTGGTTAGGTGCTTCCATGTTCTAATAGGATGGTGTCCACTATTTACCTGTATCATAACATTCATCCCTTGGAAGTATTAGTTCATTTTTTTTTATCAGTTTTTCTCACTACATATAATCCATCATTGCTCTGGGAGGCTCACAAAAGCAACCTCATTTCTTATAATGCTCCGCCATTGATTAGGTTGTTCCCACCACACTGGTCCTCTTTCTGTTCTATGAATAAGCCCATTTGACCACACCTGAGTGCTTTTCCACTATCCATTCCTGCTGCCTCTCTCATCTTCAGAACCCTGGTCCTTTCTGTTATTCAGGTCTCAGCTTAAATATCACTTCCTTAGAGATACTTTTCTTGACTGCTCAATCTAAAGTAGCCACCCAGACTCTGACTATCATATCACACTATCTCTGTATACCCTTGTCACTATCCAGTGCTTTCCTTACTTATTCACTTGTTTATCATTTGACTCTCTATTAGAATGTAAGTCCCAAGAAAGCAAAATCTTTCTACCATGTTTACTTCTGTGTTACCAAGGACAGGACAGTGTTAGTTATTATTATTGCTAGTCAATAAATAGCTGCTGATTTTTGAATGAATTAATAAAATTATGATAGCTTTTTTAAAAAATATTTTTATTTATTTCTAGGAGAGAGAGAGACAGTGTGAGCAGGGGAGGGTCAGAGAGAGAGGGAGTCACAGACTGAAACAGGCTCCAGGCTCTGAGCTGGCAGTCAGCACAGAGCCCGATGCGGGGCCCGAACCCACGAACCACGAGATCATGACCTAAGCGAAAGTCGGACGCTTAACCGACTAAGCCACCCAGGCGCCCCTATGATAGCTTTTCAAAATTAAGGTTAAAGCTTTCACTGTTGTTAGACACTCAATAGACGTTAATTATTAAATACATTAATGAAATTCTGGAGGTTCTTCCAAATTCAGGTAAAATCTCCTCTTCTATTGATAATTTCCACCCTAGTACTAATCTTCCATTGCACTTATTATTTTGTGATCTAGTCGCAATAGCTTCCCATATTATTCTCTCTCAATTTATATTACATCTTGATGATGACAATATTTTTTTACTTTAGTTTCCCCCGTGACACTTAACAAACATTTGGGACAATATATTTTGGAGAATATTTTATTCTATTGATGGATTGTAAAAGAGGACTTGTATTGTTGCCATAGATTACTCATATCTAATGAATTTACTGAAATTCAAAGATTCTTACGAAGATCACAAATCACTTAGACCAAATTTTCATGACCTTCTATGATTTGAGGCTGGAGAATTAATTTCTATGACTCTATGGAAATTGCTTGGGAAGGACTATTAAAGAAGATTTCATATAATTTGTTTAATCAATGAAGAAAGTTTTCCATAATTGGTTTCAAGCATTATGTCTAACTCCTGCAAATGAAAATTGGATCAGATTATGATTTTAATCTATTTCCACTTCACTTACAAGGTAAACGACCTTGAATAAGTTAGTTGACTTCTCTGTGTCTCAGTTCCTTCATCTCTAAATGGGGAATAATAATAGTATTGACCTCTCAATGTTGAGAGAACATCTTAACATATGTCAATACTTAGAGCATGTCAGGAAAAAAGAAGGTGTTACATAATTGTTCACTATCATCATTAT
Organism: Crocuta crocuta; assembly: GCF_008692635.1. Taxonomy (NCBI): domain Eukaryota; kingdom Metazoa; phylum Chordata; class Mammalia; order Carnivora; family Hyaenidae; genus Crocuta; species Crocuta crocuta. The sequence goes on from NW_027531504.1 coordinate 11,202,536, forward strand.
CATTTTTAATAATCAGAATTAAAAATCAATGGTAATTTTTAAAGAAATGTTTCAGATTTAAATTTTTAGCTGGAAAACAAAACAAGCAAAAAACCCTAAACAAATAATAGGTTGGTTCAACTTTTGAGGCTCTGTGAAAGCAGAGGCACCTGCTATACTTAAATAATTTACCTTCAAAGATTCTAGAATACAGCACATAAAGTGTAAGCCCGTGGAGTTCAAACTGGGTTCTGTGGGACCTTGTCTGAGGTCACTGTTGGATGTTTGGAGTGGGGAGGGGTGGGGGACCTGAGTGTATGGGACCCATGACCCCCACAGCTCTGCTTCATTTATTGCCCATTATAACTCCAGAGCAGTAACTCTTCCTGCTTTAAAAATTTAGGCTTTTACATAAGATTTTAAGAGTCCATGCCTTCGGAGAAGGGGTGAGAGTTTTGAACTTGAGAGTTTTGCATCCACCTGCCAGATAAACTCCTTGTATTTTAACATCTCAGACTATGCTTCTGGGAGAATGTGAAGTAAGAAAACCAGCCTCCCCTCCACTCTTCCCTGCCCCTCATGACAGTGATAGGTGGTGTGGTGGGGGGTGGAGCAGGCCACCACTGTCATTTCGGAGACCGTCTGGGGTTGGGTGCCCTCCAGCCCCTCTCCCACAGGCTAGCTGCCTTAGCAATGAGCAGCCCTAACATGGCTACCTCCATGGTGGGTAATACACTGCCCGCCCCAGATAGCTGCTTTATTGATGACATCTTCCATAGACTTGAAGGTGATACCCGGAACCACTTAAACCATTCTTTATAATCCCCCAAAGGGGACTTCAGTTGCCTCAAATTATTCTGGAAGATAGTGGTAACACAAACCCATGTATTTTTATTTTGTAACAGTAAACATGGCCTTAGTTCCTCTAATTTGCTATAATTTGGAAAAGTAAAAATAAATGTATGGGACTGGGGATAAAGAGGAGCAGAGACCAAGAACTTGCCTGGTTCTCACGGTGCCCAGAGAAGTTAATGTATCAGTTGGTGGGTTACCTTCTTTGTTTTCATGGGTTCTGCCTCATTGTGCATTTCTTCCTTACTCCTTCATTCATTTCCATGGCCTTGACCCTTACTTGCAGAACAATAGCTAGCATTTCACTGACTTACTATCTTGATCTTAAGCTGACCTTTCATCTCATGGGGATTACTGTGTTTTATTTTGAGAGATGGTATATTGGGGATTCAAAAGAACCTCTGCATACCTCAAACAGGCAAATGTCAAAATACTCAGTCATTTTTATAAACAATTTTAGGTTAACAGTTTAGGATGTGGAGCAGACACTATTAAATGTTACATATTTTAACTGGTTGTCGTATGGTCGTGTGGAAAGATCCTTCACTGATGTGACAAATTCATTGTTTCTCTGTTACATACCAGTGGATAGGGAGGTTGAAAGTAAGAAATTTAAGAATGTTCTGCAGGAGTCTTTCAGGAATTATCTGTCAAGGGAAGGCATTAGCATGATTAAGCTTGAAGAGATAGTGTTATTAAGTTATATTTTAGTCATATCCTAACCCACAATTTTGATCCCACTGTTTTGACTATTCAGATGTGTTGATCTACCTTTGTTTGTTTTTCCCTTTTCCTCATTCTCTCTTGCCTTCTCCTTTCACCTATTCTCTCTGCCTTTCACCCATCCTCTCTCTTTGACTTTTTTCTTTCCTATTAAATTGCTTACAGTTTTCAGGGGTGCCTGGGTGGATTAGTCGGTTAAGTGTCCAACTCTTTTTTTTTTTAGGGTTTATTTATTTTTGACAGAGAAGGAGAGAGAGAGAAAGAGAGGGAGGGAGAGAAAACGTGCATGTGAGCATGTGGGGGAGGGGCAGAAGGAGGGGGACAGAGGGTCTAAAGCAGGCTCTATGCTGACAGCTGAAGCCCGGTGTGGTGCTTGAACTCACTAACCATGAGATTGTGATCTGAGTTGAAGTCAGATGCTCAACTGACTGAACCACTCAGGTGCCTCTAAATGTCCAACTCTTGATTTCTGCTTAGGTCATGATCTCAAGGTTTGTGAGGTGGAGTCCTACCCTGGCAGCACAGAGCCTGCTTGGGACTCTCTCTCTCTCCCTTTCTTTCTGTGCCCTCCCCCCTTCCTGAAAGAAAGAAATAAACATTTAAAAAATCACTTACAATTTTCATATGGATTAACTGAGACATAATTACAATATTTGCATTAAACGGTACTGGTACAAATAATCTTCCTCGAATAAAACCGACAATGTTTTAAATTGCACATGGCAATATTTGTTATTGGCTAAAAATCTGTGGAAGATCAAGATCTTCTTGACAAAATTTAGTTTAGTAAAATCTCATCTAGCGATACTGAACTTGGTAAAAATAATGACCACAAAGGAAAACTCACAAGGATAGAAAGGAATCAATAAAAAATGATATGACAAAATACTTACTGATGAATGAAATACAATTTCATAATTTAAGTGGCAAATAACAAGTGGCAATGGAATAATCTCAGTTAAATAAAGAAGAAAATTGAAAAAAAATGTAAATGGTTACAATACTCTTTTGATCAAGAAAATATTTTGGCTTGGTGGTATTTGCTCTGGGAGCCAATTTCTTGATGAAAATTTTATCAATACAGGCCTAATCTGATCACCCTGTTTGTATTACAAACATCCTCAGGGTCAAAATTTTCTCAGAGACAAAAATAGCAGGGTTGAAATGTCCTGTAAATATTATTTTGTAATGTGATCTGTATGTAATGATTTATCTGGGAGAACTCTCCATGTCATTAGATATTTTTTCTATAACATTTCAATGGCTGCACATATTCTTTTAACCAGTCTTCTATTACTATATATTTGGATTGTTTTGAACTTTTTGCTATTGCAACTCTGTGACCAACATTTTCATAAATGGATGGCAAACTTTTCAGAGGAGGAACATTTCTTGGATCTTTCTATTTCTGTATGGGTTTCTGAAATAGATATTGTCTGAAAAACTGCTGTGAAGGAAAAGACTATATATCGTTTTTTTTTCTTTTAATGTCACTCAAGTTCTGGTTATCTGGCATTAAGGCTATTTATTAAATAGCAGCCTTTTGGATTAAATTAAAACTTTTCTTTAACTTCCAATGTTTCCTGAAACTGTGGCAAAGTATGAGACAGCATCTGATCTTGGCTTTTAAAATAAGCAAACCCAAAATACCTCAACACAAATAGCTCAAAAACAGCATGGCAGAATTGAAATGTCATATAGGAGCTGCTAGGATTTGATCAGTGGGAATCTATTTGACTTGTGCTTATTCCAATGCTATTTATAGTCAAAGGTAAATACAATTTTGGGTCTCCTTTTGAACCACAAGCAGAACCAAATGTAATTTCTGTAAGAGGCTAGAAGAAAGGAATTGGGGATAAACTAATTTCATACTCACTGCTTAGCATAGTGAACACAAGTCATGAATAGCTGTTGAGTGAATGAATATGTTAGTAAAAATGAAAAATAATTTCATACTTTGTGACAAGCAAGATGTTTATGAAGTCTACCACCTAGCACCTAGCACTGAAAGTTCAGGTATTAAACATGAATTCTTTCTGGGTAAATAAGAAACAAATACATTCTTCTGCTGCCTTAGACATCACTGGATGTTTTGGAATATCTGAGACCAAATGATCATACTATTGCACTGGTTACACCAAGTAGCCATTGGTATAGACAGTTTATAGTGACTGTATGGGTGACTTGTGATAAAAGTTATCAATGAATGCTATAAGGAAATTAAGTTTACCCTGTAGAAATAACCACAGTGTATAAAGCATCTAGTAGGTGCCAGGCACTCTCCTCTTTTGTAGATAAAGAAACAGAGGCCAAGCTAAAAACAAACAAACAAAAGGAACAAAAACACTTTCAAGGTTGAACAGATAAGAGGTTTAGCTGAGATGTGTACTTACTTCCTTATAATTCCAATGTCTGTGAACTCCAGTACCTCTACTGTGTCTCTTTCAAGTTCATAATCCAATCATGCTTCTTAAAATCACTCATGATCCCAGTACCCAGAGGCAGTAGCTGGAATCTTCTGAAATTTTAGGAATCCTTTCTGTACTTTCAAAGATATTTGGGCTTATACTTTCTGTTCTATAATATACCTTTCTTTTTCTTTTTCTCTTCTCAGTACATTCGAGCATTTCCTCATGATATTCAGTATCCTTCATCATATGCTTTAGTGGCAACTTCCTCTAACCCCAGAACCCCAGGCAAATTCTTAGGTCTTTGAGGGCAGAGACTTAAAAAAATACATCTACCACAGTGTTTATGGTAATATTGGACCTGAAACAGTTAATAATAATAATTATTATAGCTGAATTATATAGTGTTTACTTTGTGCCAGGCACTGGTCTAACAATGTAATGTGGATGAATTCATTTAGCTTTTAAAAAAAAAGATCTATGAGGCAATACTTCTATTATCCCATTTTCCGTATGAGGAAAGTGTCTAGTTGATTACAATTAGTAAGTGGTGAGGGAGGTTCAAGCCCAGGCAGTCTGGCTCCAGGATTCATGCTTTTAACCACTACACTCACCTCTCTAAAATAGATATGCAATGAATACTTGTTAATGCTAGGAGATGGAAAGTAAAGGTAATTATGGGTATGCCTTGATGTTTCTTATGTGTAAAAAGCCTACAATTCATCCCCATTGCTGTATTGCCTGAATTCTACTCTCCTTTGCCAGGCTTCTTAATTGAGAAACAAAGCCATACTTATTCCTCTTAATTTCCTGTTAGACTTTTTGTTCTAGGGAGACCAAAGTTGTGACCACACTGTCTCTATTTCCATCCTCCCCCCCAACCCCCCCTTATCTTGACTCTATCCATATTCCTTCCACCCCTGAAAGCCTAGCTCGGGTCCTGCGTCCTCCATGAAGCATTCCCTGTTTCCATCAGGCCTTCTTGCCTAACTCTTTGAACACCTGGTCCCACAGTAAACAAGGATCCTTCAGGGTGCCTGGGTGGCTCAGACAGTTAAGTGTCTGACTTCAGCTCAGGTCATGATCTTGCAGGTTGTGGGTTTGAGCCTCGCATTGGGCTCTGTGCTGACAGCCAGCTCAGAGCCTGGATCCTGTTTCAGATTCTGTGTCTCCCTCTCTCTCTGACCTCCCCTACTCATGCTGTCTCTCTCTCTCTCTGAGAAATAAATAAAAAAATAAAAAAAAAAACACAAGGATCCTTCAAATATTAAACAAGTCTTATTCATCTTTATATTTCTTAGAGTCTCAGAAAAAATGCTCCATTCACAATAGGCAGGAAGTTGATATTCCTTTGTTGAATGAGCAAGTGAATAAATGAGACCTTACACTGTTTTGCAAATGATGGTATCTACAGTCATTTCTAAATAGTGCGAGCTTTTGGTAAAGAAAGATCAGCTTTGACCACTTCCCCAGCCCCCACAGTGCCTGATACAGTCTGAATCAGCATGAGATCTTCAGCCAATACTTGTAGTTGTGGCTCAGCTTGGAGTATGTACAGTCATTTTAATAACTTAACTATAGATTCTTTTGGATTTTCTACTCACATCATCATGTTGTCTGAGAATAATGCCAGCTATGTTTCTTCCTTTTTATTCTTAAAGCTTCTATTTTTTTTTGCCTTATTTTATTGGCTAGAATATTTAATTCAATGTTGAATGAAAGTGGTAATAGGAGACATCATTGTCTGGGGTCTTGTCTCAGAGAGAAGGCTTTTATATTGCAGCATTGAGTGGGAATTCTTAAATCCTTGGTTTTGTGTTTTTAGCCATTATCCTCCAAATATTGCTTCTGTCCCAACTGCTTGTATCTATTTCGTGAGTTCTATTATGTATTACAATTTCTCCCTGCTTCAGCTAGGTCTCTACATTTTTTATCTCATTTTATTCTGAATATTTCTTCTGATCTGACCTACATTTCACAATTTTCTCTTCCTCTCATCTAATCTGTTGTTAATTTCATCCATTACATTCTGAAGTTCAGTTGTGTTTTTCAGTGAAGTTTATAGAGCTTCTACGTGGCTCTTTGTTAATAGTTTCCAGTTCTCTGCCAAAATTCTCAATTGTGGCTTTGTCTTCTTCAACATAGCAAATACTGTTATTTTGAAGTCTGGGCCTGGTAAGTCTAATACCTTGGTGTCACTGTTACTTAATATCTATCGTCTATTTTTTCTGGTCTTTTAAGTTTGTGTTATTTTATTTCTTTTGTGTTGGTTATTTTTGGTTGTATTTCGTTGTATTTGGGTGCAACTCTTGATAAAACTAATGCGAGGTCTTGGATAACACTATCTTCTTCTCCCAGGCTTCTGAATGTGTCTGCCCTATGGTAAGTTGTCAGAGTGCCCCAGTCTTTAAATGCCTGTCTACTCTGGATACAACCATAAGATGCATCGTTCAGGGTCTTAATAGAAAGCAAGAAGGGTTTACCTGGGCTCTCCTTCTTGGTGAATCCTGGCCCCAAACTTTGTCCTCAAGCTCTGGCAGACTGGCAAAAGCTCTCCAGCTCTGTTTCTCAGCTTCTTGGTCACTTATAAAAAGTGCCAGGGGACCTGGCACAAAAAGTGGTCCCTAATAGGGCAGAATTATTCTCTGGGTTACTGCCTTCTCTTGGGTGTTTGTCCTTCTTCACTGCTGTCTTGGTTCCTCAATGTCTTTAGGTGGAAGAATTTATACCATAGATTTTGGCCTCAGTATGTAGTCTGCCATTACTGAACTCAGAACGCCCCTGCGTTTCTGACTTTTGATTTTAGGTTTCCTGGGCTCCATTTTCTATACTGCTTGAAGAAGTGAAAATCTTTTGAAATCTACTCATTTTCTTGTTTGTTTTGGTTTGTTTTAGCACTACAAAGTAAGTTGCTTGGATATTTAAAATAATAACTCTTTAAAGTGAACAAAATGAGGTGGTTTATTGCAGGGGACCACTGGACACATTGATGCAACCAAAATAGAGCCCAAAAGATTAGTTACAAGTGTTGAAACAGGCTATTAACAGAAAAAAAATCCTGTCAAATTTGAGTTTCCTGTATCACGAAAAAATTGTATTCCTTTTCACTGAGAAATATGTGTACTAATGTTGGTTTTTCTACTTTAAAAGGCCGTAATATCATCATATTTTCACCCTTTAGCAACGCTAAAATAACAAACCATAGTGTATTCATGGAGGAGAAAGAACAAATTGATGAATGGACACGTTTGGGCTTCACATTTTTTTGGAATTTTTTATTTTCATTTTTTAAAGTTTATTTACTTGGAGAGAGAGAGAGAGAGTGGGTGTACACAAGTGTGAGCAGGGTGGGAGCGGAGAGGGAGAGGGAGAGAGGCCCACAAGCAGTCTCCACAGTCAGGACAGAACCCGAAGCGGGACTCAAGCTCATGAACTGTGAGATCATGACCTGAGCTGAAATCAAGAGTCTGATGCTTAACTGACAGAGCCACCCAGGTGACCCTCTTTTGGATTTTTTACAATAACAGTCAGTGGAGAAAAAATATTTATAATATTTCTTTGACAGTTCCCTTTTAAGGTTTTTGTCAGAAATAACTATTATAGGATTTATGCCAAATAGAAGATATCTTGCTAATTGAGAGATATGTTAAGCAACAAAAATAAATACTAAATAGTGAAAATAAAATAATTGACTGTTTCCCTTGGACAAGTAATGCATTTCTGTTCTCAGTTATAATCAACAAATATGGATGAGGTCCCATCAAATACCATTCATAATACAGCAGTATTTTGAAAAAGAGTGCAGTTCAAGTCAATCTTCCAATGGCCACCATTTGTACCTATAGACAAAAACTCAATCATTGTTCATGATCTGACCTTCATTCTTCCTCTTTCTCCCTTCACTAGACTCCAGCACTGCTTGGTTTTCCTTGTATTCTTTGAAAACACCGAGATCATTTCTTCCATGAGTTTTTGCACCTGTTGATTCCTTTACCTGTAAGTCCTTGTCTTCAACTTTTCTCTTAACTGGCCTCATTTTTGTCTTCTAGGTTACCACTTAAACTCCTCAGTGAGAACTTCGGTCACAAATAGTTTAAATTAACCTCCCCTCATCTCTGCTGCTCCCAACTCAGTCCCGTTTAATGAGCTCATTTTATTTTCTTCATAGCATGTTTCATTTACCTGCAACTCTCTTGTTTCTTTATTACTATTATTATTGTTTTTACTTGCTTAAAGTCTTCTTTAGAACACAGAAAGCTATTTACCAGAGCCTAGAATAGTGTGTCACACAATGGGTCTTGAAGATAATTCTTGATGAACTATTGACCCTGATCTTTGAAAGGCTGTTGCAAAGTATGTTACTTATTTTAATAGAGAATTCTATTGCCTAGATCAGCAAATTTTATGTCAGATAAACTTTGTTAGAGTGAGATTCCCCATGGAGAGGTAATTTCAGCCTAAGGGGTATTAAATGTCTGCCTTAAAATGAAGACCAATCCTTGAATAGTGTTCAAACTTGCTTAGAAAAAAATACATATATATACACACACATATACATACCATATACCCTATACATATGGTAAATAGGAGATATTTATGTATATCTTCATATTCATATGGAGAATGAGATCATTCATATTCTCTGAAGAAGAAACGTTGAAGCAATTCTTACATTAAAAATATTATCTGAACAACATTTGTCCCATGTCAAGCATTTGGTGATATATTTTTGATTAATTTTAAATAGCAATCTTTCTACTTAGGAAAAATACATCCCCTAATCCTCACCCCCCAATATTGCACACACACACATAACATAAGCACACTGTCTCAGGATTGGGATGATACTCAGGGAAAAAGTGCTGGTACTAAGACTATAATGAAATTTCCAGTTACCATAGCTACCTTTAGTCAAAGTCTAAATGTATGGGAGCTCCCAAGTCTAGCTAAAAATATGTTAACGATGCTCATGCGGCATAGTATTTGGACAAATAATTAAATTCAGTTATGATTTCATTATTGCAAGAAAAATCTACCACTACCTATCAAGAGAAGATTTAGTCTTCATTTGTAGTAGGCAGAATTCTAAGATGGCTTCCAAGATTCCCAGCTTTTGGTGTACACACTCTGTGTAATCGCCAAATATTGCCTAAGGGTGAGTTGTGACTATGACAGATTTTACTCCCATGATTAGGTTGCATTATATAGCAAAAGTGAAGGGATGTTGCAAAAAATAATGCAAAAGTGAAGGGATGTTGCAAAAAAGAATGAAAGTTCCACATTAGTTGACTTGAAATTACTCACAAAAGGGATCATCTTGGGTGGGTCTGACCTAATCAGGTGGCAGCTCTGAATGTAGGAGCTCATAATGAAACACAAACAGGCTCCACACCAAACACTTCAGAGACAGGGGTAGCACACAGGGGTAGCTGAGAACAATTACATGCTGCAGTAAATACAATATCCCAGGGGTCAGGAAGGCACGACCTACAAATTTTTGTCTATTACAAATTTAATCGTTTAAATTTTGTGATATTAGTGAAGTGAATCTGCAAATTGTAGTCTGTCTGCCAGGGCCCCTCACACACAGTAAGGCCTTAGTAAATCTTACGTGACGAGAACAATAAGACACGGGTCCATACAGCTGGGGCATGCAAACTGGTAGACAAGCCAGAATTAATTAGGCTGAAGATAGTTATGAAATTTTTGGAATGGTAAATGTTTTGATGGCAAGATTCTGGAAACTGTTCTGCTGATACATTCAGATATCTGTGTAAGAGCCAGCAGGAGGTGGGTATAGTGCTAACCATTAGGATGCGTTATGTTTAAAAGGAACATTAACTCTATTGTTTCTGGTTTAAAAGCAAACCACATCCACACTGCATGCTGAGATTTCATCCCATGCTCTGCAACACTCCAATTCTTTAAGTTTTTTATCGCCTTTTCACCTCTTTCCCAAGACACGGGCTTACTCCACAGCCACTTTCCAGTTGTTCCTCTCTCAGAAGGAGCTCATTTCCCTTTCTTTTGCGTATTTTCTTTGCTGGTTCCTAATTTTTTTTACTGCATTAGTTTAAGCTCTTAGCAAAGTAGCTCCAAGAGCAGACTTAATGAGAGTGACAGATTTTGACTTTCATATAAAATTATAAACTTGTGTCCATGGAAACAGAAGGGAAAGCAAAACCTGAGATTCCCTTCCTTTTTTTTTATCTTGCCGTGTGGCACAATGAAAAATAACCACAGTGGAAATAGCTGAGAACAATTAAATGTTGCAACAAATCCAATATCCCGGGTGTCAGGAGGCATGACCTGGGATTTTTGTCTATTACAAAGGGGAGGCACATGAACGTGGTTCAGCCGCTATAAATCCCAGTATGTGATTCTTATCTATTGTAACCTGAAAGCATTAAAATGTTATGTTTAAACAGATAGGTGTTTGGATAGAATCACTGTGACAGCTTTGAAATGACAAAGACGCATTTGTCTGTGAATAGTTTCCTGTGTATTTGTTTATTTGTATACTGCGGTGATGGCCATGGAAATTTGCCACTGACATCACCTTCAAGAGAACCTACTGTGGGGATCGTAGCTAAGGAGAGCCACAGCCACCTGTCTTAGAAGTGACTACAGTGGTCGCAGGCTCATGGCTGCCCCCAGCCAATGGGTCACGTGGCATCTAGGACGTTTCCAAAGACCAGTTTTGTCTCAGCAACTCCCCACTCATCTGGCTGACACTTTCATGGAGCTGCTGTGAGGGCAGACATCCTTTTTCTCCAATGCGTCTTCCTTTTCCCTTTCTTTGAAAAGTGTCATGTCTGCATCTTACAGTGGAAGTCTCTCCCTGGCGACTTCTGCTTCCTCCGCTATCCATCCCCAGTATTCCTCTGAAACAAATCTCTTCCAGGTCTAATCACATCTTGCTGTCTGCTTCTCAGAAGACTCCAGCTGGCACAACTGCCATTTTCCAGAAAAGGATGAAAAATGATTTACACAGATACCAGCAATATGACGAGAGATTTAAAATGGGCATGGAGGGGCGCCTGCGCGGATCAGTTAGTTAAGCGTCTTGACTTGAGCTCAGGCCATGATCTGATGGTTTGTGAGTTTGAGCCTCTCATCGGGCTCTCTGCAGTGAGGAGTCTGCTTGGGATTCTCTCTCTCTCTCTCTGCCTCTCCCCTGCTCACACATGGTCCCTCTCTCTCAAAAATAAAATAAACATTAAAAAAATTAATTAGGTATGGAAAATTAGGTTATGGGAAAATGAAGTTAAGAAACGCATAATGAATCCCAAAGGGGGTTAATCTGTAAGGATGAGTATGGGTCATACATTTAACCCTGAGAATAAACTGTATCTGTCAATGGGAATTGGAACCACGAATAAGATGATTCTTGTTTTACTGTTTAGAATAAAAACTAATAACCAAAAGGACCCAGAAGATAATGGAAAAAGAAAAATTTCTTACCACCAAAGCAATTTTGACCTTGTTTTGATGATCTGTGTTAGCAGCTTGTAGGAGTGGTATAGATATGGCCAATTCATGATAATTTTAAGAAATCAGTTCCATTTGGCTTTGGGTACACAAGCATATAGTGTGCAAACATATAATATATTTTAGCAGACTGTCTCTTAAAATATTTTTCTTAGATTTATGTCAGTATTAGTTGACATATATCCTAAACTGTAGAATGGATGATAATAATAGGCCAAAACTTATTCTAGGATTAAGATTTCTTGTGGCTTTTGGGGCACCTGGGTGGCTCAGTCCATTAGGCATCTGACTTCAGCTCAGGTCATGATCTCACTGCTGGTTGGTTTGAGGCCCTCATCGGGCTCTGTGCTGACAGCTCGGAGCCTGGAGCCTGCATCAGATTCTGTGTCTCCTTCTTCCTCTGCCCTTCCCCTGCTCATGTTCTGTCTCTCTCTCAAAAATAAATAAACATTAAAAATAAGATAAAATAAATTTATTGTGGCTCTTTTACAGTATAAACCTCGTGATATGTATCATTCAAGAGTGTGTTGTGCTCCAGCAGGTTCACTGTGTCCTCATGGGCTTTTTATAGAAGTCAAAATGGTCTTCCAAATAGATTGGAAGCCATATCTGAATAATGGTAAGGTACATTCAACAGTCATAAAGATAAACCACATATTAATTTCACTCATACACAGTATTGTATTCCACTCTGATGATGAACCGTATTATATCACTTGTTGTGGAAAATAAACTTTCTTTCTTCTTCTTCTTTCTTTCTTTCTTTTCTTTTCTTTTCTTTTTTTTTTTTTTTTTTTTACAAATAGTTTATTGTCAATTTGGTACAGGAAAATAAACTTTCTGTCAGAAAAGGATCTGATGTTAGACACTAAGCTGAGCATAAGTCAAGAGTGGAGTGTTGTTGAAAAAGGTCAAACATGACACACTGGAATATATAAATCTGGGTGTATGGCTGCATGGCTAGAATAATACCACAGTGCTGCATGATGGGGAGACAGAATAACAGTGGATAAACACAGGCATCTGGGGTTAATGTTAGCAGTCATCAGCAAATTACCATTCTCACTTCTGTCAACCATCGTCTTCTCAACTTTTTTTTTTTTTTTTAGGGTAACATAATTCAGGACTTTTTAGCCAGTTACTCTGAGGCAGAAGATAGTCAGATTCAGTCCGTATGTATGACTGCTATCCCTCTAATGCTTATTAAGTACAGAAAGCAATTATGATGATTGCTTTCTCCTTCTTCTCTCCACTTAAAAATTATTAGCTCATGAGGTGCCTGGGAGGCTTTGTCAGTTGGGTGTTCAACACTCAGTTTCAGCTCAGGTCATGATCCCAGGATTGAGGGATTGAGTCTCACATTATGCCCCATGCTGAGCATCGATTCTCTCTGTCTCTGTATTTCTCCTTCTGCCTCTTTCCCCAGCTTGTGCACTATTTCTCTCTTAAAAAATTAAAAAAAAATTACTAGCTTGTTACCATATATAATCTTTACTTTTTAGCACCCATGGATGGCATCAAGCTTGATTTGGGAAGTCAACTAATATTATCTAATGATCTGTATTAGTTAGAGACAATGCTAGTCAGATCATTCAGATAATGGGTCAAATTCTGAGCTGTGCAATTTAAAGAGAATATAGAAGTTATTCAGGAGGGAAATTTAATTCAAGCTAGACATTGAAGATCTGTAAGAGAGGGGTACAAAGAGCATTTTCTTACAGTGGAGAAACAAGAATCCAAACTAATATGACTTAAAAAAAAAAACCTCAAGACATAATTTACATATAGTAATAGGTACAGATCTTAAGGTCTGTGAATTTTTAGAGTGAACACACTCAGGTAACCAATATTTAGTTTAAGATATACTGCATCACCAATAACCCAGAAACTTCCTTCATGTCCTGTCATTATCACCCTAAGTGACTGCTACTTTAACTTTTTCTCTTAAGGTTATTTTTTGCCAGTTTTTGAAACTTTGCTCTCCATCATACTATTTTTTTCTGTGTGCTTTAATCTAATATTATAGTTGTGAGATTCACCCATGTTATGTGAAGTAATAACTTCTTTTAATATTTATATAGAATTCCATTGTATAATTTATCCATTTTATTGATGAAGGACAATTGGGCAATTGCCAGGTTTTGGCTATTATGAACAGTGTTGGTATGAACTCTTTCACATGTCTTTTGATGTAGATATATGTTCATTTCTGTTGAGTGTTTATGAATAAAATTCTTGGTCAGAGAGTATGCATATGCTCAACTTTAATAGATACAGCTGGATAGTTTTCTAACATAGTCATACCAATGTGCCACTGATAACCAGAAGCAATATAGCATGCCATTTGCTCCATGTGTTTGGAAACATGCAATATCTTCACTTTTTACCCTGTGCTCAATTCTAACACACACCTTTTTATCATCTGTCATGTTCATGAGACACAGTGCTCTGAGATCAATGAAGATTCTGGAGACAAGAAAGGTGGAGAAAAAACACGAAAAAAAGTTAGGAAGAGAAGATAAAGAGCAAGGCAAAGGAAAGAAGGGGAGGATTACCTGAGTGAGCTGTGGACGAAATTTTGATACATTTCAATCACCTGAGAAAAAACAAAGTGAAATTCAATTCTTTCAGGAGAAAATCTCCTCCTCCACCTAATTGCTTGAATTATACAGATATGTGGAACTTGAGAAACTTAACAGAAGACCATGGAGGAAGGGAAGGGGGAGAAAGTTACAAAGAGACTCTTAAATACAGAGAACGAACTGAGGGTTGATGGGAGTTGTGGGGAGAGGGGGAAATGGGTGATGGGTGTTGAGGAGGCACTTGTTGGGATGAGCCCTGGGTGTTGTATGTAAGCGATGAACCACTGGAATCTACCCCCAAAATCAAGAGCACACTGTATACACTGTATGTTAGCCAATTTGACAATAAAATATATTAAAAAATAAATTGACTTATTTTAATAAAAAGATATGCTGATGGTGAAAGGTATAGTAAAATAAAAAGACAAAAGAGTAAGCAAATAGAGAACAAAAAATCAATAGAGCTTATGTAAGATCTAAACGTCATTGGAAGAGTCTAGAAAGCAAGTAGTAAGCATTAAATCTTTTGGACGTACACTTGCATATCTTCACTGTTTGGTACTTCCACCTAATGCATAAATGTATCATCATGACATATTTTTAAAAAATTTTATTTATTTTGAGAAAGAGAGAGCACCAGCGAGTGAGCAAGCAGGTGAGGGGCAGAGAGAGAGGGAGAGACAGAATTCCAAGCAGGCTCTGCACTGTCAGTAGGGCTTGATCTCACAAACCATGAGATCATGACCTGTGACATATTTTTGATGTTAAAAAGCTTTGGAGATGAAAGAGGAGGAAAGGTTATATTGGATTTCTTCCTCCTCATTGCTTTGCTCTTTCCCTTCATACTTTTGTCAACCTTTGCCTAACATACGTTTTCCCTTGGGGAACGAAGTAAAGGTGACAGAAATGGTACTTCACGATATAAAACCCCAAAGGCCTGAGGTAAGTCCCTGACGTGAAGGGACATGAACAGTCCCTGAGAAGATAAGTAGTGGCTTAGAACAGAGCAGAAGTGACACTAGATATCTTCTGGGCAAATGGTTTTTGTCGTTGATTCTGTCCACCTAAAGTTTGAGTTTTGAAGAAAAAAATCCTCTAGTTTAACGACTTTAAGAAGGTCACTCCCGAGGGGCTAACACCTTCCACATGCTTCAAAGGTATTGTTTATCTGGGTAATTCCTGTTTAGTAATGCTAACTTCAACACAAGCTAGTTGGAAGTGAGACATTACTGAATACACAAGAACTGTGTCTCTTTGGGTTTGCTTGCTAATCCTCCCTCTTTCTCCCCAGCCATCTGGAAGAAGGGAACAGGCTTGAAGTTAAATCTGGAGATTTATGAGGCATGGGACGCATCGTTGCTCTATTCATTTGCATTGAAAATTTGATCCAATTCTGGAAACTTCCCAATAAGCATCAACCTTCTGGGTTGAGCTATAAATCTGGAAATGACTTCGTAACATTATTTGCTTTGATTTAACAGGGCAAAGCGTTGTCTCGCACCTAGCAAAAAGGCAACGGAGCAATAACGCTTGAACTGCCATACTTGTCATCTTGCCTTTCAGCTAAGAATACTGAAGAGCTTTAAAATAATTCGATGCCCAAATTAGCGTTGAGTCGAACCGGTCCAGTAACCTGGAATCTTTTCCAGGCAACTTTGTTGGTGCTGTCCTCATTATGGTAGCAAGGCATTGCCTCTGTGACTGTCCTAGATCAGCTGAGGTCATGGTTTATGGACTGAAAATAAGGAGAAAGAGAGGCTTGCTGCCACAATGCAATTAATACATCATTACAGAGGATGCCAAAACACACACCTTCTGCTGTTACTATGATTTACCTAATCTGCTGTTAATATGTATTTTTATACCTACATGTAGTTAAGTCTAGAGAACATTAATGAGTTTCAGTAGAGCTGGATTTTCACCAAGAGCTTTTTTATTTTGCTGAAGCAGTAATGTTAAAAACTCAATAGGCATTTATACTTCTTTATAGCTTCCATGGGGAATTCCTCGGGGGCTACAGTCGTATCAGATGTTCACTTCCCAGGTAGAACATACCCAAATAATTAAGAAAATGTAGGTAATCTATGAGAAATGGATCCACAGGCCAGTGAGAGCTTAAATATTGGCTGGCTGAATAACCTTTTCCTCCTCTTTCTTGTCTTTTTCCTTCTCTAAGACAATGCAGACAGCATGGAATAATAGACAGTGAGCCTGTACACTGTAAGTTGTTAAATTCTGCACCACCCAGTGTCTAAGAGCTCAGAATGACAGTAGAGATTGTCTTAGGTAATCTTCCCTTGGTACAAATGAGGTTGTTTAATGTTAAAGAAATTAACTGGCATTGTGCCACACCGCCTTTCTGATCTCTTTTAATGATCAGGTTCTATAAGTGTATGAAATGAGTTGAACTAGAGATGAACAAATATTGGGAGACATTAGATCCATGTTATAAAGGGATGTTGTTTGGTAAGAGGAGCAGTGCCAGGAAATCCTTTTATTTCCCATTTCATACATCTTTTACTGTAATTTCAGAGTGTGAGAAATGTGGACATGTGAATGAGAATCAGACCTTCTCACACAACATATTATTTTACAGAGAAATATCTTCAGGGCCATCTGGCCATCCACTCACTTATTCATTAAATGACTACCATGTGCTAGACAATATGCGGGTTGCTAGGCCTGCAGAGTGAACAATAGAGATATGGTTCTTTGCCCTTGAAGATGACACTTTTGACCACTGAGAGTCACAGATCCATACACACATAGATGATGTCCCATCAATTCTAAGGCACACATTTCCCTTCTATATTTTAATGTATCTGATATCAGGGAACATCCTAAAATTGACAGTGTCATAGGCATAGCACCTCCCCCGCACCCCCTATGGGACATGTAATATGTGGTGTGTCTAACAATTGCTGGCCTTCTACATTTGATGAGATGTTGTATGCATTCGTTATATCAAGTACTATGGAGAAAAAAATGTCATGACAGAAACTAACTGGGAACCCGCTTTGGGCTGAATGGTGTGAGAAGATGGCTGGACAAGATGATGTTTACACTTGAGAAAAGAGGAGGTCCCAGATCTGGTTGGGTGAACAGAAGGGATAGGAGTGTCCTAGGAAGAGAGAACAGACTGTGGGAATGCCTGGCTGGGACAGAGCTGGGTCTAACTGAGGAACAGATGGAATGCCAACGTTGCTGGACCATAGCAAGCAATAGGGGCTTTCAAACAGCCTGATTCCAAAAAAAAAAAAAAAAAAAAAGCCTGATTTTTATTTTATTTTTTAGCTCCTTGCAAACATTTATTCTGGAAAGACTATTTTTAGATCAGCAATATTGAAGACATTTCTTTTGTGTCTCAGTCATTGTATGATGGCCTAAGGGCCCCAATAGACTCTGACACTGCTCGGAGAATATCAGTGCAAATTTGACCTTTATATTTGCATGGCTTTTAACCCAAGTGTGGGAGCACATGCAACAGTAATTGGGGTGAGTAATTTTTTTTTCTAGGTAGAAGCTGATGTTTCTCCTATTTTGGCTTTGTTCTTCTTGGCTATCTTGCCATTTTAAAGCAGGTACAACACACTTTAACATGTTAAAGTTAAACGGAAGCTTTATTGGGATGATGTGATTTTAACAGAAAAATAATTTTGCTTGAAAATGCACATATATAAGATAAAGTGTTATTAAAACATGACAGTAATTTGTTGCAACAGTTGAAGTTCACAGAGCCTCCAGTACCACCAGTGATGCTCTTCTGCATAAAGGCAGAAAATAAAAAGTAACAAATAAAGTGAAATATAAATAAACATAAATATAAAAAAATTGGGCGCCTGAGTGGCTCAGTCGGTTAAGCGTTTGACTTCGACTCAGGTCATGATCTCACAGTTCGTGGGTTCGAGCCCCATTTCGGGCTCTGTGCTGACAGCTAGCTCAGAGCCTGGAGCCTGTCTTCTGATCCTGTGTCTCCGTCTCTCTCTGCCCCTCCCCTGCTCACGCTGTCTCTTTCTCTCTCAGAAATAAATAAAACATTAAAAGAAACTAAAATAAAAAAATACATTAATAAGAAAAGACCCAAAGTGTAGAATACAGCTTGCTCTTTTAAGTAGGGAAACATATTTCCTGAAACGTAATTTATGCTTAAATTTGTTAGCAATTATAAAATGCTAAAATCTCCAGGATGAAAGGCTGCATATAGTCAGAGAAATCCATGTTAATATAGTTTTATTATAAAAACATTTTTCAAATACTTTCCCAGTATAAACTATATGCCTTCTTCCTCTATGTGTAACCTAATGATGATCAGGTTACTTCAGGTACATTTAAGTATGTGTCTCAAATCAAAAGAAAATACTTTTCAATGACCATATTTAAGGAGCACCTCCCAAAACGAACCACAAAGCATTGTGTTACTCCATCATATTTTAAAAATTGATTCTGACATTTTTACACATACCAGCACTACCACCAGAAAACCTCCACTAAAATAAGTGGCAAAACCTCTTTTACTAGTTAACATTCATCATTGCCTTCCAGGCATTTTTTTGTGTGTGTGTGTGTGTTTTTGTTTTTGTTTTTGCTAACGGTAATTTCATAAGGGCTTTTCTAGATGGTACATCCACTTTAAAATCCAGGTGCATATCTGCATGAAAGCATTTGCAGAAAATAAAGGCAATCTATGATGAGTAGGAATGACTGAGATCTTTAATGAAAACAGTGAGGTTTCTTAGGAGTGGTTTGCTGCCAAATTAGATAGAGGTGAGATCACGTCTAACTCAATGTGTCTGTTCTGAGGCTGTTGAGAAGAAATTGTCCCCATCAAGATCCAACAGTATTTAGCAACTGGATGTAAACCTTGCTGTTTCCCAGGAAGTGCACTAGTTTACATGAAAACTGTCCATACTGCTGGGATTTAATTGGCTGCACATGGTGGAGAATGCAGAGGAAGAGCTCGGCGGAACGCATTTAGTTCCTCTAAGTGAAAAGTCATCCAACTTAAACAGGAAGGAACAAAATTTGAATGCTAGAAGATGGAACAAAACTGCTCTAATTTCCAAGGTATAAAGACTTGGATGACTTTGTTTTCTTCTTTACGTTTTCACATAGAGATGGAAAAAGCAGGAAAGGACAGCCAAAAAGACTGCAGTTAGAGTAAAAGGGAAAACTTTGAAAACGGAGCTCTGACAATGAAAGGGGAAAAACTGGTCCCTGAAATTGTATACTTCATAATTCATGCCCGATACAAACAATAGTGATGAGTATGTTTCTTACTGTGCAGTGATTACCTAAAGTCCTTGTGTAATATCATAGTCATCAATTGGGACTATGCTCTTGGATTTAGAATAAAATTGTTTATTTAACTAATATGAGTGCTTTTCAGAGAGTGCTGTTAGCAATGCAAAATGGTGTTAACAGACAAGGAAACAAAAAATTTTAGAGGTGCCTGGGTGGCTTAGTCAGTTGAGTGCCTGACTCTTGATTTTGGCTCAGGTCTTAATCTCACGATTTGTGGGGTAGAGCCCTGAGTTGGGCTTGCACTGAGCATGGAGCCTACTTGGGGTTCTCTGTGTCTGTCCCCCAGTCTCTCTAAAAAACAAAAAATAAAAGATAATTCTTTTAAAAAAAGCTTCTAATGAGAATTGCAAAAAAAAAAAAACATTAAATTGACAAAAATCCCTACCCATACAGGAGTAAACTGTTGCTATGATGGAGGTTTTATGGATTTAAGGACACAATTCATATACATATACAACAAGTTTCCCTTTGGTAAGAAGAAGATGAAGCGGAATATTTATAAGAGCATTATAATTGGTTTCTAGTCTTGTATCTGCCTAGCTTGTGACCTTGGGCAAACCATCTTAACTTTCTAAATCTGTTTTTTCATTTTAAACAATGGAGAGGAATCATAATATTTCCCCTAACACTTCCTACAAAAGTCAGATAAGATGATTCATATTAGCACATGGTAAATGGATTGGTAATATACCAATATCAATAAGAAATAATTTATCACTATTATTATTATGCTAGAGATTTACAGTGATAGTCTACAATGCTAGCTTCTATTGCTGAAACAATTCTTTGTTTCTTTCTAGGCCTCAGTGACCTATTGAAACTCAGTTGTTCATGTTGGCCTTTCCAAAAAATAATGACCAAATCATTTAAGTTAGACAGCCAAGAGTTAGCTTTAAGAATTAATTCTGGCTTATTGTACTCAACATGTTTAAGACTGTCAACAGTTTTTGTTTTCCCAAACGTTTAATCAAGTCAAGAGTTTAAAAAAAGGGATTTTCTTGATACAGTCTTCCCATCTTTTCCCTTTGGGAAACATCACTTTGCCTAACTGCTTAAATGTGGAATCGGGTAGGGCTTGCAGGTTGGGAGCAAACAACAAAAAAAGCCCCTCACTGAATCAGACGGTATGGAATGAATGCCCCGGGGAACTAACCACCTCCCCCATTCCCCCATCTCAAAAGCCAGATGGGCTCCAGACAAACCCTGAGAGCGCAGACAGTCTGGGGTAGTAGAGGTCAGCTGTGGTTCTAGGAAATTCCCTCTCTGAAAGACATGTGCGAAACCTGTTTGGGTATCCAGAGCAGCGCCCAAATGGTCAGAAAGGTGACTACCTTGGTGGGACTTTGGCTGCTCTGTAGAGCAGAAGCTTTTTGCTTCCCAAGGAGCCAGATCCGAAGTGTCACTGATCTGTGGGCTTTAGGGTACGGGACAAGTTGTTAGTTGCTTTGGTTCCCATAACTTTTGTTGAACGTCTTAGGTTTGTGAGAAAGATCTTTTTCCACAATTTAATTTCATTGGTAGATCATTGTCAGGTAACTGAACATGACAGGGAATGCAAAAGAATTTCTGTTTACTATAAGGCCAAAGATGCAGGCTAAAGAGGATGTGGTGAAAGATTCTACTTCCTGTCTATTCAAAGAGTGTGAATAGACAGTTTGCATAATGGAACATTCAGGAGGTTCACACGTGGCAAATTATATAGCTTTGTTTGCAAACAACGAAATGCAAAAGGCTTCTTTGAAAACCTATTAAACTCACACAAATAAACAACAATAAGAAAACCCTAAAGCTCTGTTCTTTCTGGGGAGCCTGTGTGTCCAGGCTGCCGGCTACGGTGGAAAGATTGTTGCATTGTGAAGACTGAAATCTACCTGAAACCATGTTCTCTCTGAAACTCAATTATCTTCTCATCTGTAAGGCATGAATAATATCTATCAACCTTATAAGGTTTATAATGGGTTCAAATAGGTGAATAAGAAAATTTCAAATGGTAAATCATTGTATAAATGTTAAGTTTTTCTTCCTGTTTTTATTGACAGGTTAATAACAAAGATGACAATTTTCAATTACTTTGTATCTTTTTCAGAAGCAAGTGGGATATAATTTATGAATATAGTAGATGTGTTTAACAATTTCACTTGTAGACATTGACATTGAACTGGCTAAATAAGCTGTTTCAAAAACCATGAGGGGGTTAATTACTATTAAAATTATAATTCTGTGGACTCTATACATTCACCTTAAACTCACATTTAATCATGTTCCCCTCATTTTGTCAGTGATTTCACTTACGTAAGCATAGACTTATCCACAAAGCAATCTTGAGAGGTAGATATTTTTCATGTTTTAAACATGGGGATCCAAAGGGTCCTCATTTAGTTAGCTGATATTTACATAAAAATGCATATTCAATTGAGAAAAGCAGAAGACAAGATCATGCATGTACACTCTAAAAAACATTACATATGAATGTGTATAAAGAGCTTACTAAAGAATGGGAAATAGTTTGAAGAAATATAAATGGTTTAAACAATGCTTGAACATTTTTTTATCGTGTCTTTTTAAAATTCTAAGAAAATTTCCCTGAAGGGAAATTTTGTTGGTGTGATTTAAAAACAGAACAAAACAAAACAAAATAAAACACCATTACCCCAAGGGAAAATTAGTTTAAAAGCATTTCAACTCTGAACAATATTAGTATAATTTAATAATAAAACCAATCTTGCCACGAAAAGAGACACTTTGCCCTAAATCAACAGTTAGGGGGTGAGAGGAGTTAGGATTATAACCTCGCTGAAAACTACAAGAAAAAATGGCACTGGTGAATAGTAAGTCACTTATCATCTCCTAACAAAGACAGGAACACAATCCTGGAACATTTTCCTGTGTCAATTAACAGTTAATATGTTATCTGCTCAGTGACATTAAGATGCAGTTCCTAAAGCCCTTTACAAAGATGTTGGCTTTGATGAGTGACAGACAGCAAGCCCAGGCGGGCTGGTGAAAGGAAATTCAATTATATTGCTTCTAAATTGTGCATCCTCTGGGTTGAACTCAGAGATTCAAATGCCAAAGAATAACACTTGACCCTGGATTTTCTTTAGGGAATGCTGGGTGATTTCACAATTTTGTATCTGCTGGGGAAGGACGCACTTTAGGGCAATCAGGTGGCGGAACCCACAAGAGAGGGAATGCCGTCGAATGAGGAGTGCAAAAGCTGGCATTTGTTGCTTGAGAGGCATTTCAGAGAGTGGCAGGTCACTCCGGGGCCCCAGTGATTCTACACAGAGTAGAACCAGGCAGAGATGGCTTTTGTCTGAGAGGTGATTCAAGAAACAGCTGTTCTCTTCATTTACTCAAGTAGGCTGGTCTCCCAGGTAGCGGGTTCATGCGTCCCAGAGGCTGGGGTCTGGGAGGAAAATACTAGCACTATTTACTTTTATCTAAAAATGTAAAAAAAAGGTTCAGCTTGCGAGCATGTATTAGAATGGTTGTTACTGGTACTTGCGGTACCCTTCCTGGGTCTGTATGTCAGGCAGCCTTGTATCCTGAAAAGAGTGGAAGTTTTACTGGGGTGAGGGAATGCAAATCCAGAAGGAGGAGGTGGACAGGGGGCCATTATTCTCACTCTTTTGTTTGCTTTCAGAATATTTTGAAGTAGAGTCCAGTAAGTGGCTTTTCAGATTATTCTACCTTGTTTTCACTTAATGAATGTCCACTAGATAGGGGGATTGAAAATGCCGC
This sequence comes from Crocuta crocuta, assembly GCF_008692635.1. Taxonomy (NCBI): domain Eukaryota; kingdom Metazoa; phylum Chordata; class Mammalia; order Carnivora; family Hyaenidae; genus Crocuta; species Crocuta crocuta. Next base: position 11,225,616 of record NW_027531504.1, read on the forward strand.
TTGCAAATAAATTACAGATTAAAAACTATTAATGTAGGCACAAGTGAATGATAATAATATTGTAGAGGTGGTCTTTTGCCTTTTCCTGATATGAGCCACATGACAAAGGGAAATGATCAAATCAGATCTATGAAGCAGTAAGGTAACATTTTTTTTTCATTTGTCAGGAATATTTAAAATGTGGGTTCATATCCACTACTTTTCAGCTTTCTTGAGTTATAATTGCCAGATAAAATTCTCAGATATTAAAAATGTACAAGGTGATGATTTGATATGTGTATATGGTGTGAGAAGACCATCAAGTTAACTAACATATACACCTCCTCACATATTTACCATTGTGTGTGTGTGTGTGTGCGTGTGTGTGTGTGAACACAGGTTCTATCTACCCTCTTAGCAAATGGCAATAATACATACAGTGTTAATATCAGTTATAGTCACCACGTTATACATTAGATCATCAGACCCTCTTCATCTTATAACTAAAAGTTTGTACTCTTTTACCATCCACTTTTACCAGCCGCTCCCTATTTCTCCACTTCCTGTGCCCCCCAGTCCCTGGCAGCCACTTTTTACTCTCTTTTTTTTGAGTTAAATTTTTTTAATTCCGTATAAAAGTGATACCATAAAGTATTTGTCTTTTCTTCTCTAGCTTATTTCACTTAGCATAATGCCTTCTAGGTTCATCCACATTGTCACAAATGACAAGATTTCCTTCTTTCTAAAGTCTGAATGGAACTGCATTTTATGTACATAGACTACATTTTATTTCTCTAGCTGTCTGTTGGCAGATACCTAGGTTGTTTCCATGTCTTGGCTATTGTGAATAATATTGGTATGAACATAGGCGTACAGAGATCTCATTGACATAATGATTTAGTTTCCTTTGGGTAGACATCCAGAAGTGAGAATACTGAGTCATATGATAGTTCTGTTTTTAATTTCTCGAGAAAACATTATTCTGTTTTCCACAGTGGTTGTACCAGTTTACATTCTCACCAACAATGTACAAGGGTTTCTTTTTCTCGACATCCTCACCTGCATTCATTATCTCTCTTGTCTTTTGTTACTGAAAGTCTTCACCCCAAGTTTATATGGAAAATGAGTATTTGTGCCTTTGTAGGGTACCTTTGTTTTTTCTTGAGAGAGAGAGAGAGAGAGAGAGAAAGGGAGAGGAGGGGCAGAGGGAGAAGAAGAGAGAGAATCCCAAGCAGGCTCCATGCTCAGCAGAGATGCTGACATGGGGCTTGATCCCATGATCTGAGCCGAAATCAAGAGTTGGACACCCAACCAAATGAGCCACTCAGGAGCCTCTGTAGGGTACCTTTTTAAAAAAATTTTTTAAATTTTAGCTCTCTGAGCTATATTAGTGTTCCAGGGCCATGGCAAAGTACACAGATAGGAAGGCTCAAACAACGGAAGTTTATTTCTTCAAACTTCTTGAAGTTAGAAGTTCATATCAAAGTATCTGTGGGGGATGATTTCTCCTGAGGCCTCTCTCCTTGGCTTGTAGATGGCTGTTTTCTCCCTCTGTCTTCACTTGGTTTTTTCCTGTGTGCATGTGTGTCTTTGTCCAACCTTCCCCTTCTTACAAGTACATCAGTCATAATAGATTAGGTCTCAGCCTAAAGACCTAATTTTAACCTGATCACTTCCTTAAAGACCTTTTTTCCACATATGGTTACATTCTGAGTTCCTTGTGGGAGGGAGGGTAGTTAGGACTTTCAGGTATGAATTGGGGGCACACTTCAGCCCATAACAATAGCCATTAAAGTCAACTACTAAAAATAAACTGAACTTATAAACAGATTTTCAAATCACTGATCATATTTTTAAACCAAGATTTTAAAAAGAAGCATACTTTTTAAAACTTTTGTGCCAATAATAAATAAAAATTATTTAATATCCTGTATTCCAACTCGACCTTATCTTTTAGAAACTTTTGGTTTGGGTTTATGTTCTATGATACAATAATTTATTACCATTAATTTATCAATTTCACAAATACAATGAAGTGCCTGCCATGCGCAGGTACTCTGTTCTAGGCACCTGGGACTCCTCAGAGAAGAAAACCAGATCATTGCTCTTTTGGAGCGTACATTCTAGTGTGTGAGAGACTGACACTGAGTCAAGAGCATCATAATTAAGACTGAAGGACTTATCTCCAGCTGCTGGGAACGTTGCCAGCTGTCCACCCTCAGCTGTCAATTCTCTTTGGGAATTGCCCTTGGCTGAAGAGAGCTATCTCACCCAAGGTCATGGATTTGCCCTAGTGCAGCATGTATCTGAAGACTATGGAGATAAAAAGGCCCAGATGCCTAGACTCAAGGCCATTCCAATCTGAGGGCTCCCTGCAGGGATGCTGAAGACTTTGTTCAGCCTGAATCATAGTTCAACTTCTCCTTCTGCCCAGTCTACTTCCGTCCTCACCCCCCACCCATCTCAGCCTATTTCCTGCTGAACTCAACATGGAACAATACTGTATTGTATTGTACTATGTTATGTTAATGACATTACCATACATTATATTATGTTGGATTATGTTAATAACCTTACCTCACATTATATTCTGTATTATATGATACTGTCTTATTTATGGTTTGTCTTTCTCCCTAGAATGCAACCTCTGAGAACACATATATTATCTCTGGTGTTCACTATTCTGTCCACAGCTCCCAGAAGGGCACCCGAAGGAATTAATCTCCGAATAAATATTTGTTAAATCAGTGAATAAATTTGTCAAGTGGGGATAAAAACAGTACTAACTTCACAAGATTAAATTGTGACAACCCATATGCCCTCTTAGTACACAACCTGGTATATTGTAAGTAGACAATAAAAGTGGGTAATTATCATGGCATTCATTTCAAAGATGATTTATCACTCTCATTTTTTAAAAGCCAGTGATTCAACACTATTTGTTCATATGTTAGTTAATTGAACATGTATTGCCAAGTACTGCATTAGGAACTGGGGCTACAAAGAGGGTGAGAAACATCCCTGCCTTTAAGAGAATCCAGGAGCAGCTGGGTGGTTCTGTAGGTTAAGCAACAGACTTCAGCTCAGTTCATGATCTTGAGCCCTGTGTGAGGCTCTGTGCTGACAGCTCAGAGCCTGGAACCTGCTTCAGATTCTGTGTCTCCCTCTCTCTCTGCCCCTCCCAAACTTGTGTTCTCTCTGTCTCTGTCTCTCTCTCTCTCAAAATTAAACATTAAAAAAATATTAAAGAGCATCCAGGTTACAGGCCCAGTCACAGGTTATATTTCATTAGTTATTTCATGTTTACCCACATATAAATGAGCTTTTTTTTATATTCTCTCCTTTCTCAAGTACTCTGAGAAATGAGCATTAGTACCTGTTTTCCAAGTGACTTATTTCTTTTTTAATTGTTTGGGCAATACTTCTCAATTGAAATCTGTTCACATAAAGCCCTGGGCAATACTTAGCTAAAAATTGGACAAAAAGATTGCTTCAATTGATATCATCATATTCTCTTAATCTGCTAACTGGTTGTTTATTATTATTAATAATAATAAGGCAGTTAGAAAGGATTTTATTGGCTCATATTTTGGGTGAAATGTTTTTAGGTTAAAAGATTCCCAGGACTTTGCCACTTTCTCATCCTGGAAGGCAGTACAGGATTCTACAGGAAGCCTTCCCAAGTTAAATTAGCTGCCCCCATTACACACGTGGTAGGGTAAGCCATTGTTACACTTGGCATATTTTATTGGAATTCTGCTTATGAATCTGTCTTCTTCACTAGCCCAGAAACTCCTCTAGGATCAGAAACCTTGCCTTATTTATTATTGTGTCTCTTATGCATATCATGTTGCCCTAAACTTAACCACAATTGTAATAGTGGGTAACTAACTCTGGCTGTGTCGGCAGGCAATTTTGTAAGTGCTCTATAAATCCTCATACAATCCTCTGAGGTAGGTATTATGGCCATCTCCACTTTATAGATGAAGGAATCGAAGCCCAGAGATCTTAAATAACTTGGCAAAACCATCCATCTAGTCATGATCCACATGGAATTTGAACCCAGAAAACATGGTTGTGCAGCCCAAACACTTAACCACTGCGCCCTACTGGTGAATGCGTTTTGAATTGAGCTACATTTACAAACTATTTTACATATGAGAAGAACCGTGGCAGGAAACTTTAACCACAGTTTAAGCTTAATCTTTTCTTAAGTTCAGAAACTTTCATAGGTAGGTATCAGTTCTCAGAAGTAGACAAGTTCTCAAGCTTTTTCATATTTTCTAGTTTTAAAGTGGAAAGCTCCATGGTTGACTGAAGTCTTGACTTCTGTGTTGCTATAGTCTTTAGAGAAAGGGAACATATGATTAGCTTTGGCTCTGCTCCATATCCTGGGACAAAATCTATACTTAGGAATAATAATAATGTGAACCAACCTTTAGTGAGCACTCACTGTGTAACTTGGCCAAAGACACACAGCTTGTCAGTGGTGAGACAGGAATTTAAATCTACACCACTCACTGCTCTTAGCCATGGCACCATCCTGCCTCAGACAGGCCATTGCTTTGTTTCCTCTGCCCACTGTCTATAGCTCAGTAGCCAGAGCCCTGGACCATGCCCTTTCACGCTGTGATCATCCTTCTTTCTCTGTCTAGCATTCCGATTCTTCTGGGTCTTAGGTTGCACATCTTAGTCCCTGTGGTTGAGTATCTAGTACATATTCTTGCTGGTCACTTTTCTAGGACTCTCACCAATCGCAAGGTTTTAGATCTCTGTCTCTCTCAGCATTCCTTTTACTTATGGACCCTTGGTGTGTGAATAGAAGATTTCTAGATTGTTTTAGGTCTGGGAGGGACCCCAGAAGTCACCGATTACAACTAGTTGGCTGATGTTTGAAAACATTCCTCCCAAGCAGTTATGTCAATGTTCTTGAAGAAATCTATTTCTCCTTTTGCTTATATCTACTAGAACATTCTATGTTGAGGTGCCCTTCTCCCCCCATAACTTCCACCCCTAGTTTTGATTATACAAAACCTAATCCATTTCCTCAGTAACAGACTTCATAATATTTAAAAACAATGCTGTATTCTCACGAGTGTTCTTACTATCCATCTCCATGTCATTTTCCTTATTAGATATTGTTTCAAGTCTCTTTGCTCTGGGCACATAGGAAAGGGAAGAGAAGATCATTTGGAGTTAGACACACCCAGCTTTGAATACTGCCTCCTCCACTTTGTCTTTATGTGTTCCATTTTCAATTTCTTTTGTCAAATGTTGATAAAGACACAGACTTTAAAGGGGAGTTGTAACGATTAAAGTAAAAAGGTGAAACACAACACTTGACACAGAACAGACACTCAAATAAATTGGTATTTGCTGTTATTTTTATTATCATCATGTTTTTAGAAGTGGGCTTTGAAGAGCCAACACTGATGCTCAGATGTGATCTGACCATCATCAGGCAGAGTGAGACTCTCATCCTCCCACATTGATACTAACAAGAAAAACTGTGGCTTTCACTGATTGCTTCTCTCATGCCATGCTTTGTGCTAAGCACTTGCTATTGAGATCCTTTTGACCCCCCTGGGAGGTAGGGAGGTACTCTCATTTTACAAGCACAGAGACAGATGACATGCCCAAGGCCACAAGGAAATGAAAGGGTTGGAACACTCTGTTGTGTCTGACACCAGAGAGTTTGCTGCCTATAATATTAGACCTTTCTTAATTTATCCATGGCTGACAGTCAGACATATGGACTGGTGCAGAGCTTACTCTTAAAGGAAGCCTTCCTTTCTCCCTGCTATGGCACACTGTTAAGCAAGACATCATCCATCTTCTACTCAACAGGTATTTCTGTTTGTTGCCCAAATACAGGTGTATTAGCTTGCTATGGTTGTCATAATAAAATACTACGGGCTGGGTGCTTCAAACAATAGATATTTACTTTCTCACAGTTTTGGAGGCTGGAGGCCCAAGATTAAGTTGTTGGCACATTTGGTTTCTTCTGAGGCCTCTCCTCTTGGCTTGTAGATGGCTTGGCTGCATTCTTGTTGTGTCCCCACGTGGTCATCCCTCAGTCTGTGGATGAGCTGTGTTTTAATTTCCTCTTCATATAAGGATACCAGTCAAGATTGGATTAGGGCCCACTCAAATGGTCTCATTTTAACCTAATCCTCCCGTTAAAGGTGTCATCTTCAAATATGTCACATTCTGAAATACTGGGGATTAAAGCTTCAACTTGCAAATCTTGAGGGGACACAATTCAGTTCGTAACAGCAGGCTTTCACATTTATCTCACTAAAATTCCCCTTCTATCAGATTTGATTTATTGTTCATTCATTGAAAATTTTTTTTCTTTCTTGTTTTTAAACAAATGTTTATTTATTTTTGAGAGAAGGGGAGGGGCAGAGAGAGAGAGGGAGACAAAGGATCTGAAGCAGGTTCTGTGCTGACAGCACAGAGCCCAATGTGGGGCTCAAACCCACAAACCATGAGATCATGACAAGAGCCGAAGTCCAACACTTAACTGACTGAGCCACTCAGGTGCCCCAAGAATTTTTTCAATGTTGATTTTTCTCACGGGCATTCATACCATACCTTCTAAATTTGTGCCATCTATAAACTCAATATGCTTTCAGCCTATATATGGTTCTTCCCATTGATTAGTAAAAATGCTGGAGGAAATGAAAGGGATCGTAAAGCTGGAGGGATGGAGCTAAATGACTTTTATTCAATTTGATGCCCTCTAACTGCCTGTCTGAATTCGGTGGGTTTTTCAAGGCTCCATTTCCTGGTTATCTATGGTTTGGTCCATGTGACTATTCCTTGCATACTGGTTTCAACTTAAGAGATGAAATACAGGTAGGGTGTTTAGGCCTATTCTAATGAGAGCTTCAATTAATTTGGTGGCTTTAATGATAGAGAAAACTTCAGATATGTAGAAAACAACATGCATTCTAGTCCTGGTTTTATAATTATCCTCATAATAATAATCTCTTGAATGGCCAAGTTCTCACCTGAAAAAATGGGATAATACTTAACCTCCTTTAGGCTTTACAGAGTCGATATCAGATTCCAGTGACATGTCTATGTGGAGCCTCTATAGAGGCAGAATGTTAGCTCTCCATGACAGATTGTTGGCAGGCATTTTAAGATTCACATCTGTCGACCTGTTCTCAGGCCAGCTGGTCCTATCGCCAGCCAGGAGATGCTTAAAGCATCCACTCCTTGAGGCTGACCATTCTCTTACCACATCTTTGCGTCAGGATTTTCTGGAGGAGCAATAATGTACAAATCTATCTTGAACAATTAAAGGGAAATAAAATAGAGTTGCTCAAAAAATTCAGAGCTGACCTAGAATTATAAATCATTGACCTAGGTCATGTGGATTAAGTTTAATGTCCTGAACCCAACAAAATTAGGAAGACAATTCCACTTTAGGGTCATCCTGTGATGCTTTTCTAAGCCAAATAGAGGAAATATTTTAGAATATACCTCTCCATTACCTGGGCAGTCAATCTGTGGAACAGGTACATTCCTTTTCTTTTGTTTTTCTAATGTTTATTTATTTTTGAGAGAGAGGGAGAGCACAAGTGGGAGAGGAGCAGAGAGAGAGAGAGAGAGAGACACGGAATCCGAAGCAGGCTCCAGGCTCTGAGTTGTCAACTCAGGGCCCTATGAGATCATGACCTGAACCAAAGTCAGACACTTAACTGACCTGAGGTACTCAGGTGCCCCAGAACAGGTACATTCTTAAGTCTTCCTGTAAATGAATTTCTGAAGAGTTAATCTTATTTCACTCCTGATTTCCACTATAATATGTAACATATATTCTTGTGGAAACTGTATGTTACATTATCAGATTGCAGATAGGTTTGCTGAGTCATTTGTCCATTCTGGATAGAACCTAAGCTTCCTAAATTGTGTGGTGCCTTAGGCAGACACCTGAAAACCTTATAGGGAGTTAGGGTAGAGGAAGAAGGTGAAGTGGGGACTTGGATTTAGAGAACATATACACGTCAGATTTATATGCTATTTAAACTCTCATTTAATCTTGACAACAATTCTGAGGTAACACAAATACAGCAGCTGGGAGGAGAGTATATATAACAGTTGGAAATGTCAACGTGCTCAAAATCAGCTTCCAAAATTGTGAACCACTTCTGTTGATTCTATTTGTAGCATATAACATTGAAACAAATTTGTCAATTAAGATTAAAAGGAAAAATCTTGCTTGATGTCCAAGAGGAGGGCCTCTGGCTCACTGGGTAGCAAACCCCGTTAGCCATCCAGTGACTGATGCTACCGTGTAAGGTTGTCACTATCAGCCCAGTTTTCCAGATGAGAAAACGGATCCCCAGAAATGTATTTAACTTCTTGTGCTGCAAGTCACAAGACTGGTAAGTATGTATTGGAGTTGATATTCAAAGCCACATTTGCTTTTTGAGTGTGCACTTTTGCACCATGCCTTGAAAATACTGGATTAACACACCTAGATTCTCCTCTCTGCTCCAAATATGACCTTGTCAGTTGCTTACCTTCTCTAGATTTCATGTCCCTTCACTATGGAATGGGGGCAAGTTTAGCATGGATCAGATAAATAATCTTTTCCAGTCTTTGGGAAATGGGGAATTCTATACAAATGTAAAGTAGTATTTTTGAAAACCTCTGGAACAAGATTGTATATTAAATTCTCTTCTTAATTTAGAAGACTTAGAATCCAGTTGACCATTCGGCAGTGATGGTGTTCCATATCTGTGCTGTCTAGCACGGTAGTCACTCAGCACATGTGACTATTGAGCAGTTGATATGTAGCTACTATTACTGAAGCACTAAATTTTAATTGTATTGACTTTTACATAATTTAACTTTAGGTTTAATTGCTCTGTATTGCTAGTGGTTGCTCTTAATTCACAGTGGACCGTGCTGAATGGTTTCACATACAGATGTGGATTCTGAACAGCTAGTTCATTTTTTATGTACTCTGTGTATGATTAATAATCTTTGATGCTGTGTAAACTGAGATGGATGTTTCATACTTTCCTTAGTCCTCATGTTTCTGAGCCATGAGTATTAGGTTTGTCGATTTAGTTTTTAAATATTTTTTAATGTTGTATTTTATTTTTGAGAGAGACAGAGTGCGAATGGGGGAGGGGCAGAGAAAGAGAGAGAGAGACAGAGAATCTGAAGCAGGTTCCAGACTCTGAGCTGTCAGCACAGAGCCCCACGTGGGGCTCGAACTCACAAACTGCAAGATCATGACCTGAGCCAAAGTTGGACGCTTCACCAACTCAGTCACCCAGACAATGCTGTTGATTTAGTTTTAAGCAAACCCAGGCTATTTTCAAATCTGCTGACTCCAGGTGGACTTAATCATTCAAATAACATTTGTTGAAAGAATGTTCATAATGTAGTTAATATATGTTGTCCCCCTTCCCCTGTCTGAGCCATTCTTATCTGTATACAGTGGAGGGAATCACATTACAGGCTTAAACTGGTGTTTAAAAAAGGCATCTAGTGAGTACAAGCTTCAGGCACAGCGTGGAGTAAGGCCTAAATAAATGTTAATTTCCCTTCCCTTCCCCTTGAGAAGAATTGCTGCTTGTAAAGGAAAGAGCATGGTAACTAGTGATATGTCTAAATGTTCACCACAGCTGGGTCCCCTTGCCAGTGCCATTCATCCTTTGGGATAATCTTTAACTGTGTGATTTGGTTGGCATTTGTTTTTGTGATTTTTTTAAAAATAGAAAACCAGAGGGAGTGTTCTCTTCTCTCCACAGTGCTGTCTTCCTCCGTCCCAAAATGACTCATTGTAAAATATATTTAATTGGGGGAATCTTAATTTCTATAAATATAAAGAGTCCAATATCTGAAATAACCATATGAAACACACACACACACGCAAGCACGCACACACACACGTATATATTTAGTTTCATGCATTTCATAGTTAACTGGAAGAGGAGGATACTCCTTCTCCTCATCACCTCAGTGTGTGGGAAGCTATGACTCAGCACAAGTATAAGTCTCCAAAAAAAAAAAAAAAAGCTTATATCAGGACAGCAACTACAGACATCCTTAGCTTTGTGACTCAGTGGGGCATTTTTCTTCAGCATGATAGTCTTAATCATCTACTTTCTGGGAAGAAGAGAGAGAGAGAGAGAGAGAGAGAGGAAGATAACCGTACTCACAGAAGTTCTAGCAAACTTAAAAAGAACTCCTTTGACCTTCTATCCAAACAAACTGTCCTGTCAATTTGTGGAAATTCCTGGTTCATGGATACAGAATGTAATGCTTTGATTGTATCTGGCTGAGTAAAGAACTGTACATTTGCTTTTTTCTAATTGATGAGATTTTGGGGGAGAGAACAATTTCCCCCAGAGATCCTGAAGCCCTTAGGGGCAATTTTGCCTTTGATCTTATCTCTTTGCTTTCCTTTTTAACTCAAAGTTAATCTTCAGTTCAGGTCCTCCCTTTTACTTAGAAATATCCCATAATAATTTTCAAAGTGAAAGCATAAGCTATATTTCAAAAATAACTATTTTGAGATCAACTTTAAAACATTCTAAAAGGAAATTAAAAATATATCTCTTATATTCCTGACAAAACAATTTTTATTTTAGTTCAGGCATTATTAACACATAGCAATAAATTTGTCACTCTGTTTTAAACTAGTTTTTTAGTGAAGAGAAAAAGAGAAGTTATAGCAATATGACACAAAAGTACTGTTCAAATAGAAGAGAATTGTTAAGAATAGATTAAAATTATATTAGAATACAGTTAGGAATCTAAATGTTGCCATCATACAAGATGTTTTTTAAATGTTTATTTATTTTTGAAAGAGAGAGAGAGCATGCAGGAGAGGTAAGGAGAGAGGGGACAGAGGATCCGAAGCGGGCTCTGTGATGATGGCAGAGAGCCTGAGGTGGGGTTCAAACCCACAAACTGGGAGATCATGACCTGAGCTAAAGTTGGACACTTAATCGGCTGAGCCACTGGGTGCCCCACAAGATTTTTTTTTTTTTTTAACACACAAACCTGTTAGAAATAGTAGAGAATTATTGTTATCCATAGTATAATGAAAAATACACTAGAGTAAGTATCAGGAAAAGTGGGTTTGAGTCCTAGTGTCAAATACTTGTGTGATCCTGAGTGGATACTTTAGACTTCCTGGATCTCTTTTCTCAGCTATGAAATAATACATTAGTGCTTCAACGTCTTATGACTCAAAGGATTCTATTTTTTGTAATTCTGTGGAAATAGGTGTGCAGACATTTGTACATAGAAACAAAAGTACGAGGGGCCCCCAGTCAATAGATCATGCTCTTGGGATTGAGCTGTACCTTGGGTAGTGGAAATGCTCCCATCTATCTACATGCTCCCTGATGTGAGTCTCTTTGGAGCCAAGGGCAGTTATTTCTCCTTCCTGCTTGTGATGAGGCATCCTTTCTGTGAGAATGTTAACTCTGGTCTTCCTGGTATTAGACTTGAACTAATTAAATGTATGATATAGCAAGTGCAGTTGCCATAGAGTTTACACCCGATAATGGCCCCAAAGGGTTACACATGGCTGCTCCTTGACCCGGTAAAAGGCAGTTATAAAAATTCACCAGGAGGTTGGAAGCTGCCAAAAGTAATTTCTCAATGAGTCATTTGTCACTGTTAACAAGAATGAATTAAGGCCAAGTGAAAAATGTGATTTTTTAAGCTGACTACATTTCGACAGATGAGCAAAAAGTTGCCAATAGCAGTGGGTCACTTTGGAGTCAACAATTCTTGCTTCTTCAGGAGTCCTTATGAATTCCTATCACCCAAACATCTTTCTAGTTACCAGTTTTCCAAAGCATACATTGATAAACCGCCCTCTTTTATTGATGTGCAGCTGGAAAATGGATGATGAACGAAGAGAACCGGGTACAATTAGACTGGAGAAATCTAGTCGGGATTTTGTCCTTTTCCCAAGATTTTTTCTTCATCTGCAAAGTGAACTGTGATTAGATCATCCTTTAAGATCACGTCTGTTCTAAATATCTGTGTCTTATGTCTTATGAATCCAATGGCCTTAAGTAAATGGTAAAGTCACAGAACCTTCCTGTTGATCCTAAAATCAGGGGAAAGGGTGTTTGTTTGTAAAACACGCAAGTCAACACATTATATCTCTCAACTATGTAGTTATGATAGATGAATGATAAACTCCTGATTTCTACATATGAAATTAGTCTTAATTAGCAATTTAGTTTAAACACTTCTATTAGATAATTGCTTAGTTTCAATTCCTTATCTATTGAAGGGTTATTGACTTGTTTTCTATTGGAAATGAAACATGTAAGCTTTCTGTAATTGTGAGATAAAGAGTTTATAGACATGTAAATATTCTAAAAAAGAAACAAAGGGAAATAATATCTCACAAAAACTCCACTCTTCCTCTACGAATAAGGGTATCCTTCCCGGTGTGATACTCTAGCAATCTTGTTTATTTTCTTTGAAAGGTATTTTGGATTGAAGATTCTGAGGAAGCCGCTGGCTATAAGCTATGGTGCTGTAACAGTTATTTGTACCATATAGTTTCCTAGTGAACGGATCAGAGAGAATCCATTATATTTAAAAAGGCAGTTTATTTGCCAGGCTTTGTGCGCTTGTACAATTGTGAAGCATTTTTCAGAATTTAGATAATGAGTCCAACAGTTGAAATTAACACACACAGCCTTGTCATATCTGCATTGTACACCCACTAAGATCCTTTGGGGACGGCGAGACAGCCAAATACCACCTTGTTGGCTGAGAGAGTGCTTTGGGCTTTCTCCAAGGTGGTTGGTTATTAAAAAAAAAAAAACAAAAAAAACCAACTGAGACTCTTGTAGCAACTGAAAGATAAGCAGTGGTGAGGGAGTTTTCAGGTTAATAGACAAGGGATTCAGATACGGGCCCTGAGATGAAAGGTTAAAAGGCAGGGTTTAAATAGCAACTTTGTTGTTATCACTTGCAGGTCTGTTAGAGAAAAACATTCTTGTGCAATACTTCAGGTCGCAGTTTATCAGGTGTAAGGGTTGTGCACTGAAGGACACTACCTTTTACTGATTAGCATTTCTTTTTTGTCTGAATGAGCAGATCATGGGTGTAGACAATTTAAGCCGTAGATTTTTGTTGGTAAGAAAGTGTGATTTTCCCAAGTATTTCATTAGTTTTTCCTCCTGGACACTTCACCTTCCTCAGGCAATTATTTCATATGCTATCTGTTTCTATGTGGGGAAGGCCACAGCCCTCTTAAATATTTATGCAGTTTTTCTAGCATTTACCTGAAATTTTACTTTTCTCTCATAAGAGCTTAGAGCTCTATAACATTTCTTTATCTGTTTCTTCGGGGGGGGAGGTCTTTTTTTTTTCCCCCCTTTAAGAGGGCTATAACTTTTCTTTTCTTTTTTTTTCTTAAATCGTTTAGTGTCAGGTTGTTTTCCATATAACACCCAGTGCTCATCCCAACAAGTGCCCTCCTTCATGCCCATCACCCCCCTTCCCCTCTCCCCCACTCCCATCAGTCCTCAGTTTGTTCTCAGCATTCAAGAGTCTGTCATGGTTTGCCTCCCTCCTTCTCCCCAACTCTTTTTCCCCCTCTTCTCCCTCATGGTCCTCCGTTAACTTCCTTCTAATTCACCTATATGTGCAAACATACGGTATATGTCCTTCTCTGCCTGACTTCGTTCAGCATAGCACCCTCAAGTTCCATCCATGTTGCTACAAATGGCCAGATTTCATTCTTTCTCATTAAGAGGGCTATAACATTTGAAATGATATCTGTGTCAGTAAATATTTAAGCAGATACCTCCCATTCAAGCATTTTCCCCTATGTTTGAAACCCAGCGCTGGTTACTGGACTGGAGCGGGCAATATCTGCCTTACTTCCTACCCTTCTAAAGTGTCATGGCCACACACAGTATTACTTAAACGAGCCAACATCTGACCTTCGTAACTGCAAATATGAGTTCGATTCATGAAACGATGAATTGCTGTTTTCTTTTGCCATGACACCTGGCTGTGTATATCCAATTCAGAAGCCAGAAATCACAGCAGTCCTAGTTTTACACAATGGGTTTCTGGTTAATAAAAACAAAGATTAAAAACAGAAACAACTCAAAAGCCTAATTTGATTTATAAAAATCAGCTCCACTCCAGACTTGCAAGAATCAAACGTTGGCCAAAAGCTAGATGTAAGTAATATTTTGGATATTGTCTATTCCAGAGGAATAGAGTAGGAGTGCAATTGACGGGCAAGCATATTTTGAGCATCTGGCCTTTCTGTGTGATTTGGAGAATGCAGGTGGAATCATAGGATTACAGATGACGAGTCAGATAAAAAAATATGGCAGGTTTATCAGAGGCTGTTACAGATCAGAGCTGTATCAGAGTGTATCAGAGCTCTGATACAGAGCTCACCAAATATTACTGTGCTCCTTTTTCTCTCCCCGTCTCCCTTGCGGTGGGCTGGAGGCAGGTTGGAGCCATGTGAATTGTTCCAGCTAGTGAATTGTGAGCAGAAGAAACTTCATGTGTCACTTTTGTGCTGACATCTAAGAGCTGGTGTGCTTCCTCCCTTTTATTTTTTAAGAGTTCCAGATGGCATAGCACTAAGATAGAGCATAGTGATAAGAGAGAGAAATAAATTCTTATTGGATTAAGCCATTGAGATCTGGGGTTTGCTGCTGTAGCAGCTAGCACTGATTACCCTGATTAATATAATAGGTGATAATCCTAATATTAGGGAGTTATTGGAGAAACTGGGGCCATTATCTGGACCAAGAAATCACAAATCTGACTTTGAATCAGAATCAACTGGGGGAGCTTTAAAAAAAATCATAATTCTGGGGCCTGTATAAGATTTACTAATAATTTTGGGGTAGGGCATGTCAATCAATATTTTCATTAAGCTACCTAAAATGATTCTGGACAATTCCTTTCAATTCTGAATTCTTACTGCTGAATATCGAAGTCTCTTTGATTATTTTCTGGAGTGATGAGATGGAAGATTAAAAATGAATGGAGTAAATCAAAGGTTTTAGGGCTAACACCGGAATAAGCAAACTATAGACCCCAAGGGCCAAATCTAGGCTGCACTCTGTTTTTGTAAATAAAGTTTTATTAGAATACAGCCACACTCATTTGTTTACACATCCTTGATGGCAGCTTTCAGCACAAAATCAGAGTTTAGTAGTTGAAACAATGACCATGTGGAAAACCTAAAATATGTGTTATCTGGCCCTTACAGAAGAAATTTGCAGACTGATGATTTACACAATTGTCTCTGTCTTTGAAAAGGGCATGAAGTCTTGATTTCACCCTGCTCATAATTAGAAGACTCAAATTTTCAGCACTCTTAGTAAATGCAGGAAAGGCCAATCACGGAAAGCTATGTAACCTTTGTATCAGCTGCACATAGTTGTATCTCCATGATCCAAGGAACAGTTTAAAGTCAAACAAATTCTCTTAGGGAGAACCATCAGAAACATAACGAGAGGAAGACAATTGTTTTAATAGAATCCAGAAAGAGCTGGGTGATATCCCAAAGAAATCTGGGTTCTTGTAGTTTCTTTTTACTACAAATAAAAATATAAAACAAGGTTAATATGTAATGGTAATCGGGTCACATCCTGTATACATTTTCTTTAAGTTTTATTTTTCATTCATGATCAATTTACATCAAGTGCTCTGTACAACCCAAAAGTTTAAAAATAATTCGTAGTTAAGTATGCATGTACATTTAAATATGTATATTTAAATACACACATTTAAATATAAAATTTAAAGCAGTCTGATCCTGGGAATTAAAATTTAAAGTGCATTTCTGGGGGGATAGCTATTTTAATAAGCTCCAAATGCAGATTTAAGCCAAAGATCTTTTCAGCTTGATGCATCATCACTGAGGCCTCCTTTTTTCTCTCCTTCCATCTCCAACATTGCCAGTCAGAAACCTAGTGAATCATAGCAGAGAAACTGAATATTCTTGCTTTTTATTGGGCAAAATGGAAATTTTGTCCCTCGGCTAAATGATCTCTGTTATTGCTCAGTGACAAAAAAAAAAAGGAATGAGCCTCATGTTCAAATCACAAAGAGCCTCACCTGGTTATTTCCGAGGAACGCAGATGGAATTCTGATAAATTCCACTGCAGAGCAAATGCTGAAGTCACATGGGAATATAGCTGAAGACCTGGAGGAGCTTCAGGGCGGTGATTCCTTTACACTTGGAAGGAAGAAGTTACAGTTAATCTCCCTTCCCTCACTACTTTAATTTATATAACTTCTTGGAGCTAGGAAGAAAGAAAAATCAAAGCAAAACATACAATTTGATTCTAATCCCTAATGGCAGTAATTGGTAACACGTGTACGAAATTTTGGTTACTCACTCTTCTGTCTTCTTGTCGCTGGTTAATTGAGAGTGGCAGTCCCAATTAAACAGCCCCTAGTAGCATGTAATGGCTAATTGTGAGCAGGTTAGAAGCCTTCTTTGTCTTTGAAAAGGTCTCTTTAACTCTCCAGGGCATGTCTGTTTTGGATTGAAGTCATAACTTGGTATTGGATGATTTAAGTTCAAGCAAGTCCTTTAATATTAATGTTCAAATAAATGAATTTACACCCTGTGTCATATGTTTAGCAGGTGCCTGAGACCATGTGCCCTTTACCCCACTTAACAGAAAAATATAACGTATAAGGGATTTAACCTGGGCCTTAACCAGCCCTGCTGCTAGGGGCAAAAATAATGTGGTCCATGTATGTAGTGGGCAAGAATAAGACGTTTGTTTATTTGGGTCATTGCAGTGACTTCTGATTGAATTCAGGTAATTTCTTCTGTTCCCTCTACCTATAACTCAAGAACTTTATAGCCAAACATTCTCTGATTTATGCAGTTACTATTACCAAATTTCCAGGCTAAACAGTATGTCCTTCAAATTGCTTTGGCTAAGGGGGTCCATGGTTATGGAAGTCTATTATGGATGAGGGCGCATGTTATTTGTGACAACAATTGCTGTGATATCCCCAAGACGGCTTCTACACACTGCACAAGCTACCAGTCTCACTCAGAGATGGAATATGTTGGCTGGAGTTTTATCTCATTAATAGAAATGTGAATTGTGTGGGCGAGAACCATGGCCCTCCTGGGCGAGCATGTGTGCACTGAGCACTTTTCCCACAAGATACCATTTCTCTTTCCTTTATCTCAGAAGCAGATTAAAAATTTATGAAAGTTATCATTTCACTTTGAAATCACTTGTGGATAAAGATGGACCTGGATAATTGGGAAAATGAGCATAGCCCATTCCAGGATGCAGGTCTGAATTTCTTTTCCATCTTTTTCAGCATCTTCCCTTTTGACTCACCATAAGGACAACATTCAGGGAGGTGAGTCACACTGGTCTGCTTCTATTCATCCAGGCTCTGTACATCTTTTCCATTTTTTATTCAACTTCCTATTCCATCTCCTTTGCTTTTCTCAGACTCATTTGCTGTATACATACGCAGAATATGAGCAACACATTTCCTCAAAGGTCAGTGGAATTGGAATGAAGAATCATATGATGGTTTTCTGCCTTTATTCTTATTTTCATTGTTTTTTTTTTTTTCAGGTGTACACATAAAAGGAAACACTTAAGATCAGTCTATTAGTTGGGTTCTACTAATGAATAACAGGAACCTCCATATATCATGGCTTACATAAGACATACGTTCATTTTTCACTGATTTACTTTTATTGAGGCCAAAACGACAGCTTCTGAGTCATCTGGAACACGGTCTGCTTCCAGCTGCCCATCTCACCCAGGTTGGTGAACTGGACATGTGACCATCATGGTTGGAGCACAGGCCTTACTTTCATGTCCCACGCAACAGGACAGAGACATGAGGAAAGACACGTTCCTTACCTTTAAAGACACATCTCAAAAGATACATACATCATCTCTGCTTACATCTCATTGGTCACAACTTAATCATATAGCCATACGTAGTTGCATGTACCCAGCTAAAATTTTGGCCTTCTAACGATGAGGAAGAAGTAGAGAACAAATTGAGAGATATTCAACAGTTTCTACCATGGTCTGTCCAGGGGGAAGCCTAAATAGCTATGTGTATCTCCTCCTCACACTTAGAATATACTCACTCCCTCTCTCAAAGGATTCAGTTCAAAACCCCATCCAGTTATTGCAATAAACTCAAAGTTCAGGTGATGATTGGTCCCTTCTATAAGGTGAGAATAGTGTTCCTGTTAGGTCCGTAGTGTTTTGGTTCCGTCTCACCCAATAGTCTTCAGTGGAGTAGTAACATAATAACTAGCAAAAACTCCTATTTGGAAAAGGGGGGAATGCAAATCCATCCCAGTCATGAGGCTGTGTTAGTTATTAGATCCTGCTGGACCAGAATGGGGAAGGAGTGAGGAAGACTAAGTCTTGTACTTAGCATCTGGCAGCTCTTGGTTCTGACTCTCTAGGAGGACCTCTCTTCTATTAGCCTCCCTGACCACATCTGAAGCTGCCCTTGGACAATTTGCCCTCATTCTCAGCCTCCTTCCTGCTGGTGGGGGATCTGGGTCCCAGGGGTTGCTTTAGCACTTGAATGATCACAAGGTTTGTCAGGCTAGGCTTGTGGTTTCTTTGGCAATACAATTCCTTCCTTCACAAAATCAGTATCTGGTCTATTGTTTCTAGTTAGTACTCCTTTGAGTAAGCAAAGCTTAAGGACTCATTTACACATGGTTTTTAAATCTAAAAGCTTTGTCTCTTACTTATTGACTGCTGTGTTTTGCTTACCACTCTGCCTACTTATATCAGTTTCCTAGGGCTTCCATAGCAAAGTAATACCGATAGAGTGGCTTAACAACAGAAATTTGTCTTCTCATAATTCTGGAGGCTAGAAGTCCAAGATCAAGGTGTCAGCATGGTTGATTCCTTCTAGGCTTCTCTTCTTGGCTTGTAGATGGTCATCTTCTCCGTCTCCACATGGTCTTCCCTCTGTGCCGGATTGTATTCTAATCTTTTCTTCTTGTGAGGACCCTAGTCACATTGGATTAGGGCTCACACTAATGATTTATTTTAATTTAATTACATCTTTAAATATTCTACTTCCAAATTTAGTCACACTGTGAGATACTGGGAATTAAGATTTCGACATGTAAATTCTAGGAAAAACAATTCAGCCTCCAACACTATCCTTCACGGTTACTTAGAACATGGGCTTGGATGGGAAGGCAACACCTTGAATGTGATATTTGTTGCTAGACTGGTTCCCATTGTCTGGCAGAAAAGTCTAATAGAGTAAAGGCCAAAAACAGGATTTATCTCCTTCTAAGTCTTTAATTCTACATTTTTCTTTTAAAAGGGTTCAGTCTGGTTTAGACACAGTCATCTTTTTTCATTTTAAAAGGCTCCAAATTTAATAGGCTTTTCCAGTAACTTATATTGCAAACCATAGAGAAAACAGTATTCAGTCCCATTTCTGCAAACGGTTAGTACTAGCTGGAGCTTATCTCTTTCATGATTATTTATTATAGGAGATAAGAAGCAATATTTTGCATTTTTAGCCATCAGGCCAAGAGCTACAGAAGCGTTGGCTGGGTAGGTTGGGTTGGGTTGCTGGTCTCCAGTGGGTAAATGCTTAACACTTGGTATCACAATTCTAAGTTAATGTTAAACATTAAAAGGGTGTGGCTATGACGAATAGATATTTGACGTAAGAGTGACTTAACAAAATAGAAGTTTTCTTTCTCTTTCTCTTTCAAGTCAAGATGTGGGCAGTTCAGAGCAGTTAGAGCAGTGCTATACTACAGATATCTGCAAACCAGGGTGCTTCAACTTTCCACTTCACCATCTCTTGAGTATAGTTTCCACTGACATGGTCCTAACTGGTGCTCCCACAATTGCATCCATAGTCCAAGCAGCAAGATGGATAATGAGGAAGAAGGAACAGACTCCCTTCTTTTAAAGACACTTTCCAGAAGCTGCATCTACAAGTTCCGCGTGTATTCCTTTGATCAGAACTCTGTCATACGTCCCTTCCCACTTGGGAAGGAGTCTGGGGTTGAAATTCCTACCACTGGGGGAGAAGGGGAAACAGACATTGGAGGACAGCTAGAGTCTCTCCTATAACTAGAAAAAATTGCTTCCTCTTCAATTCTACTGCCTAGAACTTTTGTCTCCTTTCCTCAGCTCTAAGCAGTAGCCATTGACGTTCACAGTGCAGACACTAAGGAACACTAAGATTCTGAATTAGCTCTGAACTTCTCAAAAATCAAATTGTATTCAGGGGTATATTAGGGCATATTTTGTGGTATTTTTATTCCAGAAAAATTGATCATTAATGTATGGTAACAAGTAACAATAATAAATTTTAGTTGTTATAAGTTTGCCATGTACCAGGTACTATGCTAAGTACTTCATGTACATTTTCCCATTTAGTTTTCACAAGGCCTGTAAAAATGGGTCTTACCGGCACCTTTTTACACACAAAGGAACTAAAGCTTAGAGGGATTAAGTGACTTGCTCAAGGTCATGTGGCTCCTAAGTGGTGGAATAGGTGTTTGTACTTAGATGACTGGCTGGAAAACCTGGTATATCTACTATCTAATGGTATATCTACTATCTAAGTATATATACATTTAATGTTTTATTTATTTCTGAGAGAGAGAGAAAGGCAGCATGAGCAGGGGAGGGTCAGAGAGAGAGGGAGACACAGAATCCAAAGCAGTTTCCAGGCTCTGAGCTAGCTGTCAGCACAGAGCCCGACGCGGGGCTCGAACCCATGAACTATGAGATTATGACCTGAGCCGAAGTTGGACGCTTAACCAACTGAGCCACCCAGGCGCCCCATACTATCTAAGTATATTAAGAACAGTAGTTCTTTTTTTTTTTTTATAACTTTTTAAAATGTTTATTTTTGAGTGAGCACAAATGAGGGGAGGGGAAGAGAGAGAGGGAGACGCAGAATCCGAAGCAAGCTCCAGGCTCTGAGCTATCGGCACAGAGCTCGACGTGGGGCTTGAACTCACAAACCGTGAGATCACGACCTGAGCTGAAGTCAGACTCTCAATGACTGAGCCACCCAGGCACCCCTTAAGAGGAGTAGTTCTTAACTGGAGGCAGTTTTGCCTCCCATGGGGTGTTCAGCGATGTCTACAGACATTGTTATAACTGGGAGGCTGCCACAGGCATCACATGGGTAGAGGCCAGGATATTGCTAAACAGCCCACGATGCACAGAATGACACCCCAAGTAAAGAATCATCTGGCCTCCGTGTCATTGGTGTCACTGCTGAGAAACTCTGAGGTAAGTCTCACTACCTAACATATTTGGTGGCTGCCTTGGTTTCTACTAAAAGACAGCAGATGACTTGTGTCCATTTATTTTGCTAATCTCTGGAAATAGGGAATTTCCATTCCTGTGTAAAAGACTACATTTTTCTTAGTCAATAAGGATCAGTTCTTCATTTTAGAATTTGGCTTATTGACATTTTGGGGGAAAGGGATTGAGTTTTTTGAGGTTGTGGAAGCAGGGAAGTTCTCAGAGAAAGAGTACCAAGCAGCGTTTGAAAATGATTTTATCCCTTGAACTTCTGAAATTTTTAATTAGAAGAGGAAACATTCATCCCAACTCAAAAAGAAATGACATAAATTATTAATCCACTTTCTCTCTTTGAGAAGAAAAATGGGGATGTATGATTGACACATGTAGGACATAAGCCAACACTTGATGCTACTGTTGAGCTGTTGGGGTATATGGATTTTAAATGCTGTAAGTGCTTGAACACTGACAAGGGAAACTTGCATTTAAACAGGCATTTACTGAGTGCTTAAAGTGAACAGACCTCGTCCTAGGGAATCCAGGTAAAGATGACTATGACTTTTTTACCCATGGAAGTTTTTGATTTGTTGCAGAGAGACAGCAAACAAACCAATAGTTCAAAGAGGCAGAAATTAAGGGGTACAATGGGGATTCGGTGGCAGTGGAATGGGGTGCAATAAAGATTGGCAGGAACTCCTGTGGGCTCACAGAGGAGAAAACTTTTCCTCTAGAGAAGGCAGTGAAGGCTTCCCAGAGAAGATGAGATTTCAGTCAATTCTTAGCGATGGTCAGGATTTGCAAGGCAGGCAATAAGGGGGGGGAGGGAGAAATGGGAGGGAAGAGTCCTGGCCACCTGGTCCACCTGTGTCCTATCTGTTCTGACATCCCGCACATACCCAAGGCAGCTCTGCTCCCCGCTGCAGAGAAGGCGGCACCTTTCTCTTTGCACAAAATTCCCTTCCATGTTCTGAATCTGGCCTCCTGAACTGCATCTGCCTAGAGGGGAGGCCTACTGAGAATTAGCACTAATGTTTCCTTCTCGCCACAAATAGGCCCAGGGACCAACCCTTTAGATATTGGAGGCAGCGCTTGCAAAGCTATGGAGGAGTGCGGTGATCACAGTGTAGCTTGCCCTCCGTGCCGTGGAGCTTGGGGGCTTGCCAGGGCTCTGTGACCTGTAATTTGGGAAGGGCCCTGGGGGCAATGTGAACATGGATGGACTGGCACTGGAGGAGATGAGACTGGAGTTAGGGGTTCACTGCAATGTCATTCCAGAGCAAGTTTAAGTTAGCATCAGTGTAATCAAGACCAATGCCATAATTAGCTCTAATCCTTTGAAACTAACGTTAATGGGGAGCTCACCTGCTGTAAGCATTTTACTGGCAGCAGGATATGAATCATAAATAATCCAAACTTGGAGGGATCCAAAGAATCTAAGTTGGAAAAGGGATCCAAATACCCTTTTGGCACAAAGACTCAATAAAGCGACACATGCATCTCTAAAAGCTATGGAGCTTTTTAAAAGACAGTTCAGTTCTTTGAACTCTTTTTCCTTTTTTCTTTTAGTTTTACAAGATGGCTTTGGAATCTGGATTTCCCCCTAATTGTTGGGGGGAATTTATCATTCACTAAATTTGTGTGTGAAGTAAGAGAAAAAAAATATGATTCTGTGACATTTGTGATGTTGGAATTTTTTAAAAATTCAGTAACTGACAGTTTCATAAACTCATGGACTATTAAAATCAGAAAAGACCTTAGAGATATCTTTCAACTTCCTGATTTTACAAATGAGAAATCTGAAGTCCAAAGACATTATAGGATTTGCCCCTGTTCACAGTTAGCTACTGGCTGATCTGGAACCCAAATTGAATTTTCTGGCATCCTAGTCCAAGACTTTCATCAGAAAATAATGTTTACTTTTTACCAAAGAATTTTAAAAACTGACAGTGATTGTTTATTTTAATTTTATGGCAACTTCTCCAGTTCCTCTACTGAGCAGTTTAAGGGACATACTTCCTTTTAGTTGTATTGATTTTAAACAAGTGATTGGGACTGATCTTTGGTTTGCTTGTGTTTTGGAGGTTTTTCTCTTTATTCTTGAAAGATCTAAAAATCCCTGTGCATTCTCTTGTTCATGTTGGAAAAACAGTGGGGGAAACTTCCCCTTTGCAAAGTATGGAGGTGAGTAGTCAGAGAAGAGAACCAACTGTTAAAGAAAACCTTCATGTGATTAGGACAAAGTCTTTTGAAAGAAGTTAATGGACAAGCACTTAATGATAAAATATTCTGAATTTTCTGCAGGAGTGAAATGAATGTGAAGCTCAGACAATGGAATCAAGTAGCACATTAAAATCTCTCAAGTGGTTTCAAAAAGTTTTCCGTAATATTTTGCAAAAACGGCATCTGGTAAACCCATTCTTGACTGCAAATCGGAATTACTATTCTTTGGCCCAAGAGATACTTTCTCACAGTCAAATGGGGGGTGTTGTCACTTCATCTCACCTGGTGTTTCATAAACCATAAACACTGCGTCAGAGTGGGGCTCTTTCTTCTTTTGGAGTTCCTAGGCTAGCCCGGGCTTGCTCAGGGGGCCCTCCCTATAACTTTTGAATTTTTAAAAGATTGAGGCTAAGTGCTGTCATTATTCCAACACAGCTCTTTTCTCCAACTCTTTTCTGGGTCAGCATATTCAGATTTTCCCAGATGTAGCTTGGCCTCAGGAAGACTCGATGACTCAAGTTTCTGTTATATAAACAAAAAGGTTTATACTAACTGCCTCCATTTGCGTTGCTAGGGTCTTTACTCATTGACTTTATTCATCACTGGTATGAGTTTCAGGTGAAAAGGTAGATTGTACTTCCAAAATTTACATGGTCTTCTAATGAAGAGTTAAATTATCCAGACAGCTTTCCCTCCTTAATGTTATGAAGCACACGTTGCTAATCGTCTTGTTCCCGTATTCATTATCCCTCCCTCCTTGAGATTTTACTGGGTACATGATTTCCCCAACATGAGGCTGCCTTTCCCAGTCTCCCTCATAGCTGGTGTGGCTAAATTTTGGACAATGGATTGTGATCTGAAGTATGTGTGAGTTGGGGTTGAAGCAACTAGAAAGGTATGTGGTATGCTCACTGATCTGCCCTTCTCTCTGCATGGAAATTGCCTCGGGCCCAGAGATTGAAGCTGTGTCTTAAGGGTGGCAGAGCCATCCTGTAAGCCTCGCAGAACTTGCCTCTGAACTTCTATGTGAGAAAGAAGTATTTTCTGTCTTAGCTATCATCTATCTATCATCTACCTATCTATCTATCTATCTATCTATCTATCTATCTATCTATCTATCTATCTATCTATCTGCCTATCTATCTATCACTATTATTCATTATGCTAAGTGTACTCTTCAATCCTCATCCCTTGTTTCCCCCATCTCCCCGTCCATCTCCCCTCTAGTAACTAACCATCAGTTTATTCTCCACAGTTAAGAGTCTGTTTCCTGGGACACCTGGGTGGCTCGGTCCATTAAGTGACTGACTTTGGCTCAGGTCATGATCTCCTGGTTTGTGAGTTTGAGCCCTGTAACAAGCCCCGGATCGAGCCCTGCATCGAGCCCTGCATCAGGCTCTACGCTGGCAGTGCAGAGCCTGCTTGGGATTCTCTCTCTCTCCTCTCTTTCTCTTCTCTCCCTCACTTTCTCTCTCTCTCAGATAAATAAATAAAACTTTTAAAAGAGAGTCTGTTTCTTTCTCTCTCTCTCTTTTTTTGGTCTTATTTATGTCGTTGTATTTGGTGTTTTTGTTATGTTCGCTAGGCCCTGCCCTAATTAGTATGCCTTGCTAAAATATTTAAAATGATTCCAATCTATTCATACCTGGATGAAGAGAAGGCAGTGGAGACGTTTGTAGCAACTCTAAGGAATTCCTGTGACCAGGAGCGGGGCTTCCTTCAAGAGTATGTGGAGACAGCAGAACCAATCTCAGCACGGCCTGAATGGGAAAATTTATAAGAAGCCACTGACTGAGCTGAAGTTTGTTTACCTCTGTCCAGTTCCTTCTCTGAGGAATTTGTCACCTAAAATGAAACCAGGCCATGATGCGGCTTTGTTAGGTATAGAGGGGCACGTCTCCTCCAGAAGTAAGGGTCTCAGCTGACAATGGTGTGATGACTTCAGCTTCTGATAACTGGAGTACATTCAGAAGCACCGTTTGGAGGAGAAGAAAATCAACATGGCATTCGGTATGGCAGATGCAGAATTTAGCCACCTCACAGACATCTCATTGCATTCCCCCTACTGCCCCTTAATGTTGATGTTTTTATGCACTGCCTACAGATAATGAAACATACTATCAATGAGTTCAAGAAGCTTGTTCGAAGTTACACAGTAAGAAACAAAGCTGAGGTCTAAACTCAGGGCTACAGAGTTCCAAGGTTTATGCTTTTTCTAATAGTGATAGTAATCTATGGAAGGAAAGAAATCTCCTGATGAGAGTCACTGAAAAATAAATTTGCTTCATACCCAGGGTGGTCAACAGGAAGATGGCATCTGTTGAGTCTCCACCCCTGACTGTCCTGGCTTACATGCTCTATTACTAGTGTTACATTTCTAAACACAGGACTAATCAGGACATTGAAATCTCATTCTTCAAGAACACTGCCTCTAGATAGAACTATACCAAAATGTTCCCTGGTTTTTAAAATCCCTCATAGTCTCTAATAGAAAATGATCCATTTTTTCCCCACAACTTTCACCAAATACAAATTCTCCCTTCTATATGACATGAGTCCTTTATGCTGTCATTTGGATGCATACCATGGCCATCTCCCTGAGCAAGAAAGACAAGGAGAAATACTTATTATTCTTTGTGTAATAATCATTTCTATTTTAGGAATTTATTTGTTACGTTACTCTTTTTCTCACTCTTTGAAATAATAATCTGGTTCCTTTAGTCTGTTCTCACCTGCTTCATCTTGGATCTTTGTGGGTTTTACAATAGTATTTGTAGATACTCTGGTTTCTCTTCAGATCGTATAAATCTTTCGCCTTTTACAATAGTATTTGTAGAACTGCAGACAGGGATCATAGCCATTGACAGTGTTGGTTACTTTATCGATGCACAGCCCTGTAGTACGTAGCCTTATTTCATCCTCAACCATCGTTCTGTGAGTAGTGTACTATTATCAGCTCTGTTCTACAGTGGAGGAAACAAGTGCTGAAAGAAATTAAGTACTTTATGTGCTAAAATATAAGATGAGATTGTTTTCCAATCTTATCCCTCGGAAAGGAGAGGATCAGCTTCAGTTCAATCTTTATAACGTCTCTTGAATTCTGTGACTTCTTCAATTTTTTTAAAGCCACAGAAGCCTGAATTGACCTCAGAAAGTTTGTATCGAAAGCTGATAAAAGTCACCTTCACAATGCCCAAAAAAGGAGGCAAAAATAAATGACAGAGATTTATTCATTATTCTGGTGATGGGTGGGGCGGAGTCATGACTTCACATTTGCAAGGGTTGGATGTCATCATAAAAGCCTTTCAAAAGAGGTCTTTTGAAAGCAAGATATCAGTTATTATATTGCATTAAATGAACACAGCGGTGCAAAATATTCACCTACAGGATGAATGAACAAAGCAGTTGTTTTAATGTGACTTGAATGGGTAATTGTGGTTTGGGCAACAGTGTCCCGATGACAGCATCAAACAACCCACCGGGAGATGAAGATGATGCACCATGAAGACGATGCTGGGCGGCACTGGTGTCAATGCTGCATATTAAGAATTTGAAGAAAAACAGTTGCCCGAGATGTGAGAGTGAAAAAAATTTTTTTTCTCAATTCATATGTTCATGATTTTATGTATGTATATGACTATACTAGTAAATGAAACACTAAGTACACATTTGGTTATTTCATCTGTATTCCTAAAAGTTACATAACTCTAGTAGGTAGGAGAAGTTTTCAACCTTCTTTGGAAAATGGAGGATTTCCTTATATTCAGGGACCTCCAGCAACTTATCCAAGTTTATGGAACCAAAAGTGGGATAGTTGGGCTGTGGCCAGTCTGTCTGATTCATGGGCTCAGGGTGATTACATGATACGGTGGATTTTTGTAAAGGTATGTTTTTAAAAAATGTTTATTTATTTATTTTGAGAGAGAGAGCAAGCAGGGAAGTTGCTGACAGAGAGAAGGAGGAAGAGACTCCCAGGCAGGCTTTGCACTGTCAGTACACAGTGCACGATGTGGGTCTCCATCTCACCAACCATGAGATCATGACCTGAGCTGAAATCAAGAATCGGGGGCTTAACCAACTGAGCCAGCCAGGTGCTCTGGTGTGATGGATGTTTAGCATTCTGGTTCTGGGAGCAGCCTTCTGTGTTTGTCCTGCCGCATTCTCTTTTTTGTGTGCAGTTTAGCAAAGTTGGTAGGATGAATACATAAAAGGGCTCTAAGAAAGTAAGTCCCACTGGTATACAAGTGTTTACTGGGCACAGTAGGATAAGGACTCCAGTGCATGCTCACTAATAAATGTCAAGATTATGGTCCCTTTTTTGTCTTTCTGTTGGTTAGCTCATTTTTATTACTACTTTTTAAATTTTTATCTTTGAGAAAGAGAGAGAGAGAGAGAACAAGCAGGGAAGGGGCAGAGAGAGAAAGGGAGACACAGAATCTGAAGCAGTCTCCACGGCGTCAGCACAAAGCCCCATGTGGGACTCGAACTCACGAACCATGAGATCATGACCTGAGCCAAAGCTGGCCTGCTCAACCGAGCCACCCAGGCTCCCCCAGTAGCTCATTTTTTATGTTTAAAGGAAAAATACTTTTTTCAAGAAAAATTATTTATAGCCTCCATATACAAGAGGGGAAGATGGATCTGTACCAGATAGTTCGACCTCGAGGAATATTTCTGACCCTCTTGATGTGGATATTACATAAACTTACACAGATCATATAATCTCTTTATCCTGGTTTCTTCATTTGGGGAACAATGACACTGATGCTTTATACTCACTCCTCCTCCATTCTGCACCTCCCCCTTATCCACACACTCCCTCCCCACCAAAACCTGGGAAGATATTTGGAATGATGCTTTTGCAATATTCATCTTGCCTTAGGATGAGTAATTATACATGATAGAAAACACATGAAAGTATCTTGTAAGGCTGTTAGTTTCCTCCCCTGTCATTCACATAGCCCTAGCATCCACCCCCACATCTTTTGTTAAAAGCTAAAAGCAACTGCCAGAAATTATGTGATACAACTTCTTGGTCTAATGCACCAAATATTTTATTCCATTTATTGCCACAGGCTACTGAGGCCTGTTTTTCTTTCTTTCCATAGGAAGCTAACATTTTCTCTTCCCCCTGGTTGAACTCTACACGAAGGAAGCCAATTTATGAGGCCAGTGGCAGTTACTTGGATGTTGGGACATATGGTCCACAAACTGCTTCATTCTGTTTTAAATCAGTTCCTCCTGACGGGCTCCATTCTCTCTGCCATTTATGCCACAGGTGAAGTAATGAAGATGCTTATTGTGGCTTCCTGTTAATATTCCAAGGCCTGAGGCTCTGAACAGCAGGATGTCTGCTCTCCAGCTGTTTCTCCAACAGGAAGAAGGGATAAAGTAAACAAAGCACACACAGTAGTCCATTGAAACCACAGGTAACCCACAGCTGCAGTGAAAACAATTCAATGTTACCAGACTGGTCCACCATCATAGATTCCCATCAACAAAAGCAGTGTCCAAATACTTTCAGGGTAGGTGATAGTTTCTTTCAAGTCTTTTATATCCAGAGGACAGCTAACCTGTAAATCCAGATTTTGATCAATGAGTCTTAACATTTCTGCCTTTTTAATGATTTTAAGTGGAATTCTATGGGATGGAAAGGGGGCAGTCTTGGTATAAACAGGCACAAATTACTCCCATATACAACTTTGATCTTGAATTCAAATTTAAAATATATTCGATTTAACAAAACCTTCAAAAATGGAATCCATGTAACATTCTGGCTAATATCTTGCTGCTTAATATTAGCAAACATTATTTCCCTGGATTCCTGAATGTAATCCAGCCTATTGAATATGCAGAATTCTTGTTATATGACTTGCCTTTTTTTTTTAGTGGTATAGAAAATGTGAATAATATAAAAGCCTCATGTGAAAATCTTTATTGAAGAAGCACCCAGAACCTAATTCCTGAGCCTGTTCCTATAGAAATGTAGAAATTTGGAGTCCAAAGGTAATTTCTTCAAGGAAATATCAACTTACCTCATAGTCATCTATAAGATCTAAATCCAAGACTTTTGAAATGCTGCCAATGAATTCCCAAAGACTTTTTTTTTTTTTTTTAATAAGGTGTGTATTTACTCATCTCACTGAAAGCAATACTCAGTACAGGACCAACTATGATTCAGAATGAAATTTAAATTGGATTAGACAAATCATGCAAAGTCATAGGCTTGAATGGACATAGACATATTTAATGAACCGTGGTGGTACTGAAATGGATTTACCAAGCCAGTCACTCTTTTCTGACTGATGGGGACTATGGAAAGACTCATGTACTATTTTATTATAATCAGTTATTATGTTTAAAACTTATTTTCAACCTTATGGTATTATTTTTATTATTCTTTTCCAATAGGGAAAAATCAAAGTCCGTGGGTAGCATGTGGGTAGCATTGTCTGAGAAGTTTGACGGATGTTTAGTTTGGCTTAAAGATACAAGGATGCTTAAAACTCTGTTTGCCCATCGTGGGCTTCAATTCTGTGAATATTTTGAGACATGTTTTTGTCAGCCATAACCAAGACATATGATAGTGATATCAATTTGTTAAGAAAACAAACAATGTGCTCTTTAGGTTAAGAAACTGATGACTGGGTTAAAGGTTAAACATCATCCCTGCTAATGTTATGATATAGTAAAAAAAAAAAAAAAAAATGACCAAGCTCGGAGTTGGCAAGAAAAGGGATGAATACTGTCTTGATTTCCACATATTACCAACAAATAAGGATCAGAAGTCTGGTCTCTAAGAGGTTATTGGTCACTGACTCTGCACCCAACAGTATAACATAAGGATGAAAATACGGTCTTCCTAAGAGCACAAGCAGGAAAATAAGGACTGAAGTGCAGTGTGATGAGTGTGAGAGAGAGGTGTTCAGCTTGCATTTCCTCTTGCACTATATTTCAATCTCTTTTGGGAGAATTTGCTTTCCTCCATTGTGTATTAGTGGGAGAATCATTTCTAGTGTAGCCACAGGCTGGTCAGGCCAGTCATGGAACCTCAAGTTGGCCATTCAAGCCTTCTGGTGAGACTCCGATACTAGGGTGGAGGGAATATTTTCTCTGATTCTTGGCTATGAGGCACATATGCCCCTTGCTTCTCGCCTTTAACACTCTTGGGTTTGGGGCATTTCCAAGCCTGCTACTCCAACTACTATTGAGCCCCTGATGTACCTCCAGGAAGTTCTTTTTTATTACTTTCTTCAAGTCAGTTTCTTTTAAAAAATTTTTTATTGTATAAGCTTTTTATTCATTTTGAGAGAGAGGGAGATAACACAAGGGGGAAAGGGCAGAAAGAAGGAGAGACAGAATCCCAAGTGAGCACTGCACCATTAGTGCAGAGCCCAGTGGAGGGTTAGAACTCACAAACTGTGAGATCATGACCTGATCTGAGATCAAGAGTCAGACGCTTAACCGACTGCACCACCCAGGTGCCCCTCTTCAAGTCAGTTTTTAATGCTTATGGCCAGAAATCATGAAGCAGTATAATAATCTAGAGTGGGAGTAACAGGAGTCATAGCTTTGACAAAACATTAATACCTGAACTATGTCTTTAAGGACAGGAAAGGGTTTCCTAAGTGAGGAAGTGGGAGAGGAAATAGCACATGTAAAGACTCAGAGGTTAGAGCAGCTGAGGCAGGTATAGTTAGAGGAAATAAAAGGAACTTTGGTGGTTGCTATGTAGTGTGTGTGTGTGTGTGTGTGGTGTGAGGCAGACCGATGCTGAGAGCTGAGCCCTGACAGAGAAAGGAGGAGACAGTCAGCTCTCTCTATTGGAATACGCTATGCCTTAGTCACTACGATGGTACCTAACACAGGGACTCGCCTGGAGAAGGGGCTTAGTAAATGCTTAGTGAAATGTAACAGTTGAGTTCAATTCCTCTGAGATCCTTTCTCCAAACTTTTAGAGTTGGAAAGACTCAGTCAGACCAAGGGTGCTCTGAGTGCCAAAGATCTATTTGCCATCTGGATACTGTCCCTTAAAACTATTCAGTTGACCCTTGAACAATGCAGGTTTGAAGTGCACAGGCCCACTTATACATGGATTTATTTTGATAAACACAGGAGAGTACTGTAAATGGATTTTCACTTCCTTATGATTCCCTTAATGACATTTTCTCTTCTCAGCTTATTTTACTGTAAGAATACAGTATATAATACATATAACCTGCAGAGTGTGTGTTAACCAACTGTATATGTTATCAGTAAGGCTTCAAGTCAACAGTGGGCTGTTAGTAGTTAAATTTCTTTGAGAGTCAAAAGTTATGTGTGGATGTGTGACAGCCTGGGGGGTCAGTGCCCCAGCTGCTGAGTTGGTCTGGGGTCAACTGTAATTCCATCCCTGTATGTAGGTAGTTTTGCACATGGAACATTCCAGGCAGTTGGAAATATTTCTTTTGTTTCTATATGTCTGGGGAAGGAAAAAGCATAAGGTGTCATTTCTGTTGGATCCTTCAGTGTTGGGCATGTTTTCTTCCAGAAAGTTCCTCCCTATCTAACCCAAGTCTTTGCTGCAGCTCACCTCATTTCCTGTTGCTTTCTCCTTTGAGGGTATGGACATCATAGGCTTGTTACCCTCCTTGGTAATAACAGCCTTTCACATGCATGACGTCGATTACTAAATTGCCTTTAGCTTTCCCTTCCAGTTTTCTTAGTCTGTTTTCCAGCCTTTAATCATCTCTGTGGGTCTCTTCTCAACCTTGTCCAAGTGCTCAAAGTACCTCTTGAAGCACTTTCCAGTTTCAAAACAAACACCAAAATTTCCAGGCTTGTTCAAACTGGCAAAATGAGATGACTTTCTAAGAAAAAATATTTAAAAACAAAAGATATTTCAGATGTTCCTGGAATATGAAATAATACTCCAACTAATAATGTTGGGAGAAATCTTTCAATATTTGTCTTTTCAAGCTGATGTCACTTTTGAACAGATTCTTGTTCCCTAAAAGAATCAGACAAGGTCAATATAATACATGTTTATAGAGTACCTACTATGTGCTGGGCATTTTGTGTGGCACTAAAGAGCAAAAAATAAACGAGACATGGTTCTTATTAAAGAGCTCAGAGGCCAGTAGTCAAAGGCAGAAACAAACAAAACCCAGTTGGTGGGACAGATACAATAGCACAAATAAGAGAATGAGGAAAAGTAGAGCCAGAAAGGAGGAAGATGGCATCTCTAGCTGATGAGGTCAGGCCTGAGAAGATTCTTGAAAGGGGGCTCAGAGCTTTCCAGTCTGGAAGGTAGGGGAGGAAGGATGTTCCTCTTCTAGACAGAGAACTACAGGTGAGAAGACAGGAAACAGCGGTGTGTGTTGACAGTCAGCATAGGACACAGGAAGCCTATGGCAAGGGATGTGGATGAGATCACAGAGGGCTCCATTTACCAGTCATGGGTGTTTGAATTGTGTGTGGGAACAGAAGCCATTAAGAACTTGTAAGTAATGTAATAATTTCGGAAAAGCTGGTGCCCAGAACAATCCCTCTACTAAGAAGATCGTATGAGAGAGGAATGTGTTGAAGTGGAGTTGGCCTGGGGACAGACTCTGGAGTTAGGAGGTGCTTGCAACAAACCAATGAGAAGTAATATGGACCCTGGGGGGTTGTAGCTAGGAAGAAACAAAGTGACTGCTTGCATTTTTGAGGAATTTCCATGAAAGCTGGGAATGAGCAGAATAAGGCAGATGCTATGGGACATGGTGGGTAAGCCAAGTGCCAATCAATTCCTCCATTTCAGTTTTAGTTTCCAGAGACCAGCTCTACTAGACTTCAACTACGAGTTGAAAAGCTAAGATGTTGCCTTCCAGAGCCACTGGGGAGAACATTCCAGAATTAGTGTTAGTCTTGGTATCATAGAATCAGACAAGAAAATCAGAGGAAAATCAGACAATTCAGCTGTGACTACATCCTCCAAAATACTACACGGAAGGTAGGGGTTGGGCAGGGGAATGGAGCATTTAATAACCTATGCGACTTATGTACTCAGGGTCTGCATAAGATATAGGATACAAGGTAAACTTTAGAAAGTATGTATTTCAGATACAATTAGACCAGGGACTTTACTTACCTAAAGAGTGAGAATAATGAGTGACAGGTGAGTTAGTGTGCAGTTGCTGCGATTGCCAAGTTTGTTGGCATTTTGTCAGATGGTGGCTGCTGTGGGGAAAGAAAAAGTCCCTTTTTCTGCCCTTCTCCTCTCTGGGGCCTGGTAGCCACAGAAACGAGGGTGGTTTGAGTAAGTGCTGGGGAACCAGCATGATTGAGGGTGTGTGTGTGTGTGTGTGTGTGTGTGTGTGTGTGTGTGTGTGTTGGGGGGGGGAGGGGGTGATATGGACAACCTACTGAGAAGAGGGGCAATCCTTGTAAGTGGCCGTGACTTAGTCATGGGGACCTCAAAGGGACTGTTCGGTAAGAGCCTTGATGTTCAGAGGGTGAGGGAAAATGAGGGCAAGGCAATGAACTTTTTGTCAGGGGTAAGTTCCTGAAATTCATTTGAAAGTTCTCATTGTCAGTGGGTTTTAGCATGCTTGGTATTGACACTTGATTACTTTCTTGGAAATCTGTCATTATGAGAGGGACAAATGAGACATATTCTAGAGAATTAGTGAAGCTGAATTCTTAGGATTGTGTTAGGAATGCTGGCTTAATCTCTGTGGTTACTTTCTTTAATTCTCTCATCTAATAATAGTAATAACACCAACTGCCATCGTTAGAAGCCTGGCACTTTACATACATTACTGTTCATTCTTACAACAATGCTGTAAGGTAGATATTATTTTAGAGATAAGGAATCTGCAGCCCGGGAGGCTCATACTGTGTCCACAGCTGCCCTGCTCTTCAGCACTCAGAACTGGATNTGCTCCCCCCGCCTCCCCCCCACCCCCCACGCCCTCTGTCCTCTCAGCTTAACACAGCAGGGAGCAGAACCGGGTAGATCTATAGGCACAGTTTAAGGCTTTGTCAGAGTTAGCAAAATGTAGTCTGTGGCGTACCTGGGGGTCCCGGCCAGCAACTGAGCAGTGTTTTTTTGACTCTGGGCTGGCAAGTGAATCCTCTCAGGATTCTGACTGAAGCAGAGGGAGGCGACATCAGGGCCTGAATCACCCTGCTGGCTGGCCTTGACTTCAGAGGCCAGCGTTCCTGTGATTGTTCTCTCGGGCTTTAATTTATGCTCCTGCCAAGTTGCAGACCTGGTGTCTAAGCCAGATAGAAAGGTGCATATTGGGCAATTGGATCATATCAGGCAGCTGTAAAGAAGCCTGTTTGGTCAAGGGCACCCAAGGGCATGAAGGTCAGGCTATCCTCTTTGTGTGCTCTCTCTGAATGGGCACCTGGTGCCCGTTTCCTCTCAATCATACATGATATGATGTCCCTGATAGGGGGTGATGAGACTTAGCAGAGCGTAGGCACTTCTAATTGGCATAGCTTTAAAAAATTGGATTATATGGGATTTTTTTTGGCTCAAAGGATAATCTTGAATTATAGTCATTTGATAGATAGTTTTGGGGTAGTCAGTACATTTTAAGCACAGTAGTAGGTACTCAGGTTATATCATTGATTAAAATAGACAAAAGTGATTGCCCTTGTTGAATTGGTATTCTAACAGATAAATGCTCTTTGAGGGACATATTCTTCTTTTTTAAAGTTTATTTATTTTGAGAGAGACAGAGCACAAGTGGAGGAAGGGCATAGAGGGTGAGGAGAGGGCAGGGGGGACAGAGGATCTGAAGTGGGCTCTGCACTGACAGCAGAGATTCTGATGTGGGGATTGAACTCATGAACCAGGGAGATCATTACTTGAGCCGAAGTGGAACGCTCAACTGACTGAGTCACTCAGGCGCCTCCAGGGGATATATTTTCTTAAAGCCAATTCAGCTCATTTTCTGAGTATCAAATAAGTGAAAAGTACTAAGCTTTATAAATGAATAAAAAGTCAGACAGTTTGCAGTCCTCTACTTAGAATAAAACAAAGATGGTTGTGAACATAATATAAAGCAGAATAGGATAAGTTCCATAATATAGATATTAAGGAAGTGAAGTGGGGATTCAAAAGCAGAACATATACTTTGATTTCAGAATTAGGCCTCATGGGGAGGGTGGCATTTGAGTTCTCTTTTAAAGGACAGGTAGAGGGGTGCCTGGGTGCCTCAGTCAGTTAAGTGTCTGACTTCGGCTCAGGTTCATGAGTTCAAGCCCTGTGTAGGGCTCTGTACTGACAGCTTGGAGCTGGAGCCTACTTCGGATCCTGTGTCTCCCTTTCTCTCTGCCTCCGCCCCCCAACCCTCTCCCTCCCTCTCTCTCTCAAAAGTAAGTAAACATTAAATTTTTTTTTAAATAAAAATAAAGGATAGGTAGAATTTTGACTGGTGGAGATACAGAGGAAAATCATATCAGACGGAAAGATGAACATGGTAAAAACATAGGTGTATCTGGGGAAGATTGAGAAGACCAGTTTGGAAGATGAAAGCTGGGAAAGTAGCTTGGGTGATATTGTAAAGGGCAAATAAATAGCCGAGCCTTGTTTTTATAGAAAAAGAGAAGTCATTGGAGATGTAGAAGTATAGAATGGACATGATCAGAACACCTTCTTAGGGGAAGAGTCATTGATCCTTTGAGCAATTATCTGTTAGGCACTTTAACTTATATTATTTTAAATACTCCTGAAGTGAGCCACCATTTAATGGAGCAAACTGAGGATTAGAGGGTTTGGGAAAATTGTGCAAGATCACCAAACCAGGAAGAGATGAAACCCAGATTTAAATACAAATCTATCTGGTTGCGAAAAAAATTTCCCCTAGTAATAGTGTTTGCAAAAATCCAGTTGAGCAGAAACAAGAACTTGAACTGCAGTGGAGGCGGGATAAAAGGAGTTGAATGTTGAGAAGGATTGATGGGAATGGTACATTGAAAGAGGGTCTTAGAAACCCTCTCAATGGAATTTAGAATGGATGGGAGGGAGAGATAAAAGGAGGAGGGGGTCAGTGATCACTGAGAGCTTTACCTAGTAGAACAGTGGCACCATTAATAGAAGCTGGGAAACTGGGTGGAAGAACTGGTTTTGTAGAGGAAAAGGATGAGTTTGGTTTTGAGCGTGTTTGCTTTGTGGTATTGGAGAAACATCCAAATATCCGGCTGGAAGATTATAATGAAGGTCTGATCTCATGACCAAAGAACTGGGAGCAATCCATATAGAAGTGATTATCCAATTGGATAACATAGCTGGGGAAAGAGATAATTGGACAAAAGTAAGGGCCAAACCAAGATTAGAAACTGGGTTTCAGAAAAGGAATCAACAAAGGATTCAATTCTTAATTTTGCATATATGACCCACAGAAAGGAAAATTAATAAAGAGAAAACAAGTGTTAGACACCTGATACCTCAGAAAGTTTAGGATGTGGTTTCTTAAATGCTCCACAGTGACTGCCATGTTCGCTTATATTTTGTTTGGATAACTTTTGTGTCACTTGTATAAGAATGCCTTCTTAGCATTACAGTAGTGTTGTCATGAGTGGCTACCTCAGTCCCTCCTATCTGTGGGGCGTGGGGTATTCCTATGTGTACTAATGACTCAAACATAGGCACTCTTAGTTGGGAATGTTTGAGCAATATCTCCTTAAGCCCTGCCTCTAGTGGTTGTTGTCGTACAAGGGACTGCCTGAATGGCTGTTTTTCGACCTCTGTTCCCATCTTTTCCATTTAATCCCTGTAGAATAAGACAATGATGACCAGGGTCTTGACTGGGAAGGTACTTGGAATAAGCCACAGTCAAGACTTTAACCCCACTGCAACAGGAAAGCTTGAATCTATGTCTCTCTTTTGGTAAAGAACTGGAAGGCTAGTGAAATGCACTTTTGAAAGTTAATGGAGAAAGACAAATTCAAGCAAGTGATTCATAGATTACAAGTATCATGAAAAACAGGAAACGAGGAAGCAAGACTGTAATGAATCCTTATAAATGGTAAGTAAATTATGCCCTCACATGTGAAAAAAACTGGCTGTGAAGATGCATGTGTCCCTTCTAAAATGTCAACATTCTTGAATTTATGAAGTGCTGGTTCATGTTTCATTTGCTTGAAGTTTGTTTCTATTTT
This sequence comes from Crocuta crocuta, assembly GCF_008692635.1. Taxonomy (NCBI): domain Eukaryota; kingdom Metazoa; phylum Chordata; class Mammalia; order Carnivora; family Hyaenidae; genus Crocuta; species Crocuta crocuta. The sequence continues at coordinate 11,263,265 of NW_027531504.1, forward strand.
TTTCATCTACATTCTTGTGTCTCTCCTCAATTCACTTGTTCATGGGCTTTGTTTTGTTCACTGCTGAATTACCAGAGCCCAGAGTGGAGGCTGGCATACAGTAGGCATTCAATATACATGTGTTGAGTCCATTGGTCCATAAATCCACTTCTCTGTCAATTCATTCATTGATTCATTTATTGATTCACTCACTCATTCTCTCATCAGATGTTTATTAAGTATTTATTATGTACCAGAATCTGTGCTAAGTCCTGGGGATAAAAAGGTGGATCAGAAGCTGTTCTTTTCCCAATGGAGCTCATGGCCAGTGGCATGACAGTGACAGAAACAGGGCTGCAATTCTACTGGATAAGTTCAATAATAGACCTGCGCACACTTTACTCAGGCCGTAGGAGGAAGATGGAGAGGAAGAGGGGCAGGGAGAGGTCAGAAGAGGCTTCCTGAAAAAGGAAGCCTCCCTTCCTGTACTTCAGAGATCTCCTGGTATTGATTATTTTTTTGCTCTCTCTTATCTCAAACCTCTTCCTCTCTACTGTGTCTTTCCCACCAACCTTTAAATTTGTTCAAGCCTCTACCATCTCAAGAAAAATAACTCTCCTCAGCCCGGAATCCCTCCAGTTACTTCCCTTGACTGCTTTTTTTAATTATCTCTTCTCTCTTGCCTTTCATTCTCAAGTCCTTGGAAATTGAGCTCTCATCTTCACCTCTCCCTCAGATTGCTCTCAGTAAGGGTCACAAATGGCATTGTAGTTGCTAAATCTGATGGAAACGTTCTAGAACTTGTCTTATTTGTCCTCTTGGCTGCATTTGTGTCTGTTGACCCCTCTTTCACTATCCTCCTCCTCCCTTGGCTTCTCTGACTCTCACATTCTGCTGCTGCTGCTGCTTCTGACTGCCCCTTCTCACTCTGCTGCAGACTCTTCTACAGATCATCATTTAGAGGTTGGTAAATGTTGGAATTCCTTCCACAGGGACCTTTTCTAACTCTGTATTCTCTTCCTGAGAAAATTGATCTACTCTTATGGTTCGAATACTGTTTTTATCCTGTGATTCCTACATAATTTTCTGTAGCCAAGATCAATCTTCTGAGCAACTGACCTTAAATCCTGCATTTATTCATCTACTTAACAAATATTTACTGTGCCTACATGTGCCAAACACGGTTTGAGAGAGAGAGGGAGAGAGAGTGGAAGAGAGAGAGTTTCAGCAGTTAATAAACAAAGTTCTTGTCTTTCTGGTACTTCTATTCCACTTAAAAAGACAGTCACACACACACACACACACGCACACACACACACACACACATTCTGTCAAAAAGTACCAGGGAGAAGAAGCAGAGTAGGGAGTGCTGGAGTGTTAATAGGAGATTTTGCTTTTTATTAAGGGTGATCAGCAATTGCTTCTGATTAGATGATGTTTAAGTAGAGACCTGAATGAATAGAGGGCAGGGATGAGCCATGCAGATATCTGGGAAGAAGAGCTCAACTGACCGAGGAAGGAGCCAGGGAAAATGGTCATTATCATCCTTCTCCATTATCTTTGCCCAAACTGAGTAAGAAATCCCAGATGATGAGAATTTTCCCCCTTGGGATCAGAGATGGATAATTGGGGGAACAAGTGACTGGTGCCATTTCTGTATTTTTCCTTCTTAACTTTATACTCAGCAAGCCGGGCTTCTTTTCTTGCTTAATGTAGCTGAATCATACAGGTGGGCTAGGAAGAATTGAAATAGTCTCTGTAAATTAGTGGCTATCCCAGAAGCCATTTGGCAATAATTATCTTCCCCCACAAAACCACTCTTCCACCCATGTTATCCCATGGAGACCAGAAAGAGTCGTTAGGAGGCTGTTACATTCCTTCCTGGCTCTGCCTTAAAATATGATTTTTCATTCCAACTCCTAATAGTAAATTTTGTGACAGTCAGAATTCTAAGATGGCCCCCATGATTTCTGTTCCCTCGTGTTGGGTTACATGGCAAAAGAGATCTTTGCCAATGACATTAAGGTGTTTATCAGTTTACCTTAAAATAAGGAGATTATGTGGGTTGGACTAATCAGATCGCATGACCTCTTTAAAAGCTGAGTTTTCTGTGGCTGGTAACAGAAGTCAGAGAGAATTGATGCCTTAGAGGGATTTAACACGAAGGGCATTCTCTGTTGCTGACTTTGAAGAAGCAGGGATTTTCAACAGAAGAAACTGAGTGACCTCTAAGAGATGAGAGAGGCCCCTTGCTGACAGCCAAAAAGAAAACGTGGTCTCAGTGCTACAACTATGAGGAAACGAATTCAGCCCACAACCATGTGAACAGTAAGGCCAATTATTCTGCCTTAGAGTTTTTAGACAAGAACTCAACTCAGCCCACACCTTGATTTCAACCTTCTGATACTTGGAGAAGAGAACCGACTGTCCCTCGCTAGACTTCTGAATATATAATCATGATCTAATAAGTTGGGTGTTGCTTTAAGTAGGTGAATTTAAGGAAATTGCTATGGAGCAACAGAAAACCATACAAATGTCAGCAGGATATTCTTTTGCAACTATCAGTTATTCATGGAAGAGTTTTAACCACATCTTCTTTTGCCTTGGAACAATTTTTTTAAGACTGGATTGTAATAAAAGAACAGCCAGCAGTAGGGCCTCACAGAATGCCGAACGCAGTACTCAACACTTGACATCTCATTTAATGCCTACAACCTGTTATGTAAAAGGCACTATTGACTATCTGCCTTTTACAGATGAGGGAACTGAAGCTCAGAGAAGTTAAGTAACCCATCCAAAGTCCCTCAATTAGCAACTGGTAGAGCTAGCACTTGACCTTAGGCGGCCTTATTCCACTATACAGACACACTTGTCAAAAGGTATAGCTATTCCATTTGTACTCTAACTTTTAGATCTGAGAAGGATTTGTAATCTATGTAGTTCTAGATTATAAATGATAGGACTGGACAATAGGAAACATTTTCAGGTACAATTTATGCACTGTTTGTGGTTGTGATAGATTAGGAAATCCTCTTGGGCACAATATCAATGGACTCCCATCTATGTTTTGTTGTAATTAGACAAAGAGAAGGAAAAAGAAAATGAAAAGTGTTTGAGAGAAATATTTAGAACTAATAAAAAAAAATGGGCTTGATGTGGGTTTGAAGGTGGTTTGGTCACAGATGTATCCAATTTAGCAATCCCCCATTTCATGTCCATTCAAGCATAGGCAGGTGTCCTTTTTGCATGTTTTTGCTCAAAGCTTAAGGCTGTCTGCCTTGTGCCAAGAAAAAAGAAGCAATTAAATATTTTAATATTTCCTGCCTATAAACTGCTCCCTGTTTTATTACTTCAAATGCACTGGATTTAAAAGGAGGTGTGAAAGGCTCCTGAGCCATTAATAAAAGGCTGTAGCTACTTGAGAAGAGTGATGCTATGCATTTTTCAAAGGCATGATTTCGGTCTGAGGACCTCAGTCCACAGACTGTTGATTTATGACGGTCTCGAAACTGATACAGAAGCATGAGGCAAACACTTACCAGGCTTCTGGAAGATATTTGGGCAGAACACAGACAATGAGTTCTTTTCCTTGGGGAAAATATAAAGGAAAAAAGGGAAGAAATATGAAAGCAATTTAGAAGTTATGGTGCAAAGTGGAATCGGCACAAAAAAAAAGCAGATCTTTTCCTAGAGTAATTGGTGAATTTCATGTGGTTAGTTTGTGAGATTTCTGTTCTTGGATGGACAGAATAAGTAGTAGGGATTTAGTGATTTATTTGAGTCTTTGAGGGCTTCAGATGGAGACATGCCCTAAAGTTAAAAAAGATAGGGGCACCTGCATGGCTCAGTTGGTTAAGCATTGGACTCTTAATTTCAGCTTGGGTCATGATCTGACAGTTCGTGGGTTCGAGCCCTGTGTGGGCTCTGCTCTGACAGCACCAAGCCTGTTTGGAATACTCTCTCTCCCTCTCTCTGTCCCCCCCCCCCAAATAAATAAAATGTAAAAACCAAAAGGTGGTTCTATATTTTCTTACAATCAACTAAAAAGAACCAAAGTTCTAGTTCCCAAAGGTCTTAAATATTATTTTACAAAAGCTCTTTTTCCCTTCACAGGGATGGTATGTAACAGAAGTCAAAGTATGAAGGATATTGGAAATTGAGTTCAACCCAGCAAACTTTGTTGCGTGCTAATTCATACAGGTTCCTGCTTGGTGCTGGGAAGATACAAAGAAAACCAATGCTCTTGTCCTTTGTTTTAGGCAGACAGTTTGGTCTTCTGTAAGGGCATGTTGAAAATCTTTTTGAACGTGCCGGAAAGATGTTTCCTAAACTTCAGTCACTTTTATGTCACTTTTACAATTGACACTGTGAGCCACGTTTTATTTGTTTGTTTCTTTGTTTATTTTTTTTAGCCCAAAGGTTACTTAAATAAATTTGGTTTCATCTGGGAAATCACAGGTCTGATATGCTAGTTAAACCTTTCCAAATGCGCCTTCGAATAGACAAAGCTTAACGATATCCTACGTGAAACCACTGGGTTCATAAACATTTAGAACTTTCCAGCACTCTTGCATATTCCATACTTGTCTAACGTCACCATAGGAGGTGTGGGTAGCATTGCATAATCAATCGTTTCCACAGCGAGGCATATAAATATTTTCACTGAGTGGAATATGGAGTAAGTAAAGCTATTGAATAGCTTCAAATCAATTCAGTTCAGTTGGAAAACTTAGACTTTTATAGATTTTTGGATTTCATAAGGAATTGTGGTAAGTACCATTTAAAAGTCTGTGTGCCACATAAAACAGAATCGTTGGTAATGTCCAAGGTGTGAATTTAACCTTTCTTTCAGGTATATAGTTGGGCTAAACTTTTTTTTTTAAATAGCAATGTTGTTATTAAAGTATAAACATAAATACATTCAGGAAGAACTTAGAGAACACTGACCTTAAGCACACAGCCCAAATGACTTTTCATATATACATATATCTTTTTGAACTTGTTGGAATTCGTATATATATATATATTCCCACATAACCACCACCTAAATTGAATACAGGACACTTGTGGTACCCAGAAGCTTCCTTTTGTTCTTTCCTGGTTAATACTCCTTCAGCCCCCACACCATGAAAAACCACTGTTTTGAGTTATTTGCATGAGTTAATACAACTAGAATCATACTTTGGCTTCTTTCACTTGGCACAATGTCTGTGAGATTCTTCCATGTTACTGCTTTAACAACTGTTGTTCCTCTTCATTGATGTATACTATTCCTCATGTTAGCTTTTATGAACTCTTAGAATGTTACATGCAAATATTTTAAGTTAATACTTTCTCGGGATTGAAGTGCTCTTTTTCTGTTCAAAAGACAATCACATATAGAAAGCTTTTATGGGGAAATTTGAAAGCAGGTGGCATTTTTAGTGCTCATCAAGATGGCACCCCTTTCAGGTAACTTAGACAACACAAACTGGTATTATGATACTGTATATACATGGAGGTTGTATTCATTTCCCATCCCGTTTTTACCACTTTTGATGAGTGGATGTGAGCTGCTAACTTCATCATATAAAAAAAAAAAGAGAGACCAGGAGATTCTGAAGAATCATTTTGATTTAATTTTTGGATAGTGTAATACTTTAGAAAGGGAACTTAAAAGCCCGTATTGTTATACAGCTAGATTATGATAAGACATGAAAGACTCCTTAAAATAAATTTTATACTAAATTTGGGATGGGCTTTATGTTCAGGCCAGCTGTTTGTGAAATGGAGTGAGCAGGCGTGAGTTGGGAGCAATCATGGGGAGTTTTTTTTTTTTTGCTTCCTTTTGCATTCCTTCACAGCCTGGCTTCATTGAAAACATTTGGGTTGGTGTGAATTACTGGAACATGAGAAGCACTCGTTCTCAAAATACAAAAACACATTTCAGAAGTGAATAGCAAGGGATTGTCAGACCTTTTCCACTTTAGACTGATATGGAGAATTGAGAGTTGAATGACCCAAGATAAATTGGAAACGCGTTTGCTCGTGTTCTCCTAAAGAGTTGCACTGCGTTCTTAACCAAAACACTAGCACTGAATGTAGAAACACTCACCTGTCTTACAAGAAGTATACATCTGAGGATCTAAAAAACATTTAGAGATCTTATACATGTATTTCATCTACATTATCTGATGAGACACAAAACAGCAAAATAACGTGCAGATTTTCAGATCAGAGAAACTTGATTTTAGATAATCTCTCTGTCATTGACTAGCTATGCAATCTCAGTTAGGTACATTAATACCTCTGATTCTCAATCTTGATTTCTCTCTCTTTCTGTTTCCCTCTTTTTTGTAGTATTTGCAGTATTGTTATAAGTGAACCATCTCAGAAAGGACCATGCTGGTCAATTTTAAAGTAAGAGCTAAAGATAAGTAAAGAGCCTTTCATTTCATAATACAAGAAAGCCCAACACATAGAAACTGACTGATACAGTATGATGCTACATCTTTATTTAGGTGCGCAAGGCATATATGCTGTGAACCATGAATCTTTCTTTGCTCAATAACAAGGTCTATTCTGCTTAGTGGGAATGATTTTGCCAAGAATCCTTCAAAATACCAACAGAACTAGCCATATGATTATGTTTCTTGGTCATTATTCTTTTGGTGGAGTATGGAGATATTTCATAGAGAGTAATTGTCTGAAAGGTTGAGTATGTTTTTTCCCCAAAGGGAGAAAGGGGTGGGGGCAAAGAAATTCAAGTGACTATTCATTACATGTCTTTGAAAGCTAATTGTTTCTTCATGGATAACTACTCTCCAGAAAAAAACCAGCCAAACCACTTAAAATCATCCACAAAGCTCACTGATCAGTTAGGACAATGAGCAGCAACAGTTTTGATGCTGAAAACTATAGCCATGCTTAATTTATTTGATTATACCTTGTCTTATAGACTGCCCGGTGATTAGTGAAGGTTCAAATTCAGAACCAGAATTTACTTTTTCCCCAACAAATTACTTTTCTCTGCTCCCTTGCACAAAACTAAGAACATTTATCACAAGAGGTATGTACCAAGACTTCAAAAAATATTATTAGGTTGGAAGCAAAATGAGCTTAATCTTGGTCTTTGTCAAGAATTGCTTGATTCTATTGGCCATGATCTGGGAGAGGCAGGTAATAAAATGACAATCTGACTTTAAGGCTACTTCTTGGAGGTGGAGAAGATAGCTCCTCCCCTACCCCCACACTTATTTTCTATTTGTCCTGATACCTAAGACAAAAATCTTTTTTTCCCTACAATGGAGATTAAAAATTCAGATTTTCATTAAAAATTCTGAGAAATTTCAGATTTAGCCAATTGTTTTCTGATGTTGATAATAACGACTCCCTTGGTCCTAAAATACTTGGTGACTAATCTTTATTCTGATTCTTATTTCTCCACTGGCAAATCACTTTATGACAAATTCTACAAATGTTAATTAAAAAATTAAAATAATCAGGCACCGTGCTTGATGCTTTATGTATAAAGATGAATGCGGTCAAGTTGTACTCAAGTCCTTGACTGATAAATATTCCTTTTCTGAATTTTGCTTTCTTAAAACATTCTGTACCTTAGCCAAAAGAACTAAGTTAAAAACCAGGGTCAAGGTAAAGAGATCACCTCACTCTCCAGTTTCAAAACTACATGAATGACGCCTCCTTTAAAATGTTGAAATGACAGAGTTACTTTGTTTCTACTAAAGGTATATTTTCCTTTCCTTTTAAAGACATATACAGTATTGTTTTTGCTGGTAAAAGAACGAGTCAGGTTCTGGGCTTTTGATGACCAACTTAAGTTAACTCAGAGCCTTGGTGCTAACAATGAAAGTAAGATTCCCTTTCACGGAAGGGTTGGCCCATTTGAAGTTGATGATTCTAGTCTGACTGATCCAACAGGTTTTTATTTCTTAAAGCTTTGAGCACTGTGAGTCAGAAGGAGAGGAAGAGGGAGGACATGAGCTCACTACACAAGGGTTGGTATTAGAGGAGAAGGGAGGGATTGTGTTTTGGACCCAAACCAGAGAAAGGAGTGGCTGTTATTGCAGCATGAAAATATGAGCACTGTGGGGGAGTGGCTGAGCTGTTTGTGGAGCTGGCCTCAGGGCCGAGGCTAATCTTCCACTGGGAGCAAAGTCATTGGTTACCAGCCTAAAGAGTGAGCTGGTTTCGGAATCTTTTCGCTCTTTGCCTTCCTTTGCCTGGAAACTTGACTTGAGAAGAGGGAGTCTTGCCTCTGCCCTTGACTCACCTACACCGCACTTCCTTTCATTTGAATGCTCTCTGAAGTGAGGTCACAGTGGTGAACTCATCTGGATCCAGGAGCCAGAAAAGCAAAGAAGAGCTTTCACATCTGCCTGTGGTGCTCACCAGACTAGCCGCTGGATGCCAGGCTGCCTTTGTGATGGCACCAGAGAAGTGTATACACACTTTTTCCGTCCACTGTCAGTTAGCCAGTGGTTCAGATTCTCCTACAACTAATAAACTTTTTGCCAGATTTGCTAATCAAATAAAAAATGGACGTGGCTGAGATTTCATCTTTTTATTCTACCCTAGGGAGAGATTGAGAGAGGGTCTATATTAAGTAGGACCTTCTTCATACAAGTGACAGAAATGCAACCTGAACTAGCTTAGGCCAAAGGGAAGGACAAAGGGTATATAATTGGGTTTCCAGGATCACTGGAAACTGGGACTCTGGTATTTTCAAGTCTCTCTTCTAGTTTACATTTCTACTCTTTTCAACATGTTTTCCTATGGGCCTCCTCCACAAGGTCACCAGGATCTTAGATCAGAAGGCATGATACCAGAGAAAGATTGCTTGTCCCTTTTCCTTAAGTCCCAATTTGTAGAAGCTTTGGGAGAAAGCTGTGCAGGTCACATGCAGCCTCTCTGACCAGTGGATGGGCTGTTGTGATTGGTAGCTCTCACCTGGAGCAGATGGTGTGGTGGGGGAGGAGTGTTTCCCAAGAGAAGATGGAAATAAGAAGTGAGAGTGGGGTTTGCCAAAAAGGGGAAAGGTCCCTGGAAGATAAAAGAATACATCCTTGTTACAGGACATAAAATGGGTGGTGAACTATCAGAAGAGAAATTTTAGTTGAGGCTGGGTCTGGAAAATCTATAAACTTACATAAATGGTATAAATTGGTTGATGGTATAAATTTATAACTAGATCTCTTTGGTTAACTTTTAACTTTTTTATTCTGGGAGGGAATATATAGCACTGAATGTCCATTTCATGATGAGATGAAAAACAAAAGAAGAAAAGACTGTCGCCCTCACATTCATGCCCCACACCAGAGTCCCGAAGTAAAAATAATTTGGCTGATTTATTTTGAAAGAAAATGCAGATCTCTGATGACTCAATGCAAGCTTTGGGTTAATTCCAGAGGTATCTAATGCCCAGAAAAGGAGAATCTCTCAGCCTCATTGTTCTGGATTCTCTGAAGATGGTTTTATACCTGGAGGAGTTAATCATTCAGAACCTATAAAACTTTACCACATTTAATCACTTTGTGGGATGCTTAAAACTAAACCTACAAATGGGCAACATAGCATTTCACCGTTTTTTCCCTAAATGTTTATTTGCCCTCTATATAATCTTTATATATATATTTTGAATGTTTATTTTATTTTTGAGAAAGAGGAATAGAGTGTGAGTGGGCGAGGGGCAGAGAGAGAGAGAGGGAGACATAGAATCTGAAGCAGGCCCAGGCTCTGAGATGTTAGCGCAGAGCATGATGCGGGGCTCAAACCCATGAACCGTGACATCATGACCTGATCCGAAGTCAGATGCATAACCGACTGAGCCTCCAGGCGCCCCTAATCTTTATATGCTTTAATGGCTATGTTTTGCCTAAAAATATTCCCTAATTACTTCCACTAAGGAAAAAAGGTATTGTCACATCCAGGTTTTTCAGTGGGAGGAAGAAGCCTAGGTCAAAGGACAGAGGAAGATTATTTGAAACATTTATTTGGTTATTGAAATTGTCCAGGTCCAAGAGTAAGAGCAATATTGAGGCCATTGGGAAAGATTTCTGGGCTTGGATGAAAAAAAAAAAGCAGAATGCAGAGCACGCCAATGTTGTACATGGACAGGCGAGCAGCAGTCACAGGGAGCATCACCCAATCCAGGTGCCATGTTTTCGTGCTTCTCATAGAGGTGTCCTGTATGTCCCCATACCTTGCATCCAACCTCTGTGGTCTTGATCATAGCTTCACGTGAGATGTGCAATTGAGAAGCATGTGGTTGACATGGAAGGGCAAATTGTTCTTAATCTCATCTTCATATCATAAGGGAAATGGGTCTGATTGCCTGAGTCTTCTCAAGTTTAGGGCAAACTAAATAGTTGGCAAGCTGGGAGGTGTCCCATAGCTATAGAACCTGTGGGTTTAAGGTGAGGGGGAGGGATACCCATAAAAGTCATGCATGTTCGAGATGTGACTTGTCTCTGCCCTGGGAGCTTGTTCAGTTGGGCTGTTTAACAGTTTATTTTGAATGCAGACATCAAAAATTCAAAAATAACTTTAAAAATAACTAAAAGGGTTTTTAATATAAAATTGTTGACTAAAAAAAGAAAAAGGAAGAGGATTAGTTGAGAACTAAATGTGCACTAAGAAAATAAACATGAACATTTTATTAGTAGCTAACTTACACACAGACATGTAAATACAAAGATTTATAGGCAGGATTGAAGCACAGCCCTGGGTTAATCTCACCATTGTTCTTCCTTAGGACAGGAATTAAATCATTAGCAGCTTTGTCTAGAATAATGTCTCTTTTCTGTCCTAATGGCATAGTTTTCTTTTGCTGTCACTAAGATCTTGACTGCTCAATTTATAGCAAATATATAGTATTTTGCAGCAACTCCCTAGTCCATCTGCAATTACTCTGGCTCTAAAGTGCAGCATTATTCTGTTCCAACTACTAAAAATAACTACTTTTCCAGGCCATGCCTTTTTCTATTCTGCTGCCCAATTGCTATTACACAAATATATTCAAAATAAGTTGGATTTGTTAGCAATTATACAAGAGCCTTCACACACTGACCCAACTTACTCTTCCAACTTCTTTTGCAGTCATTCACTCCTGCAAATGCCTACCCACTGTTATGCCCTGAGGTTTCCGGTTTCCATTCCTGATCTTGGCTTTGTCTTCCTCGTCAGCCTCTTGAACTCATATACGTCCTTCTAGGCTCAGTTTAATTCTTGCTTTCTCTGTGAAATCTTCATGATGGCTTCCAACATCCCCAAGCTAAATTATGTACAAGCCTTAGAACATTGTACTCTATGTTGTTGATGATAATGTAGTGGATTTGAATTTTGGTTCAAAAAGTTATTATGTAAAAAGCACATTTATTCTTTCCTTCCCCTCTCTACTTCCCTCCCTCCTTGCTCCTTCTTTTCTTTTTTCTCCTTTATCTTTTACTTCCTTTCTCTCTCCCTCTCTCCTTCCTTCCTTCCCTCCTTTTGAAAGTTGACATAAATGACACTCTCTTGGCTTTTATATTCAGTGCCTACCCAACACCTCCATTTGGGTGTTTAATAGAAAATAAAGTCACTATGTTAAACAAGGATGTTCAGAACTCCGTAACCCTTCTTCCCAATCTGCTTTGCCTTTAGTCTTTTCCAGATATCAGCTGATGGTAATTCCATCCTTCGGATTGCTCCAGTGGAAAAATCTGGAGTAATTCTTGACTACTCTTTTTATTTCACACACATCCAGTCTGTCAGGCAATAATGTTGGCTTTACCTTCAAAATGTATCCAGAATCTGACCATTTCTTATTACATCTACTGCTACCACCATGTTTTTTTGATGAGAGTGCAATGGCCTTTAAAACATCATCCCTATTCTTTACTCCATAGCCTTTTGCAACTTCTAACACAATATAATTTACTTTTTTATTGTATAATTGTTTATTGCTACCTCCTCAATTTAGAATGTAAGCTCCAGAGGGCTATTCGTCTTTTTATCCCTGCTGAATCTCTAGCCCCTGGCATGTAATAAATATTTGTAAGTAAATTAATAAATTTGATTCTTAATGGAATGAACCTACTGTTCACGGCTTTTGCTTTCCCACTCCAGCCCTGGGGGAAGAATTTCAAGTCTTCATGCAGTGCTGATACATTGGAGGGCAATTCTCATTTATCACCAATCCACTCTAGAAGTTTTGAGGGCCCCAGTTGGCATGATTACTTTATGGCCCTGTTGCTTTTTTCCAAGTTTCAGGCACAGCAGTCCTGGGTGTGGTTAGAGCCTCTTCCTAAGAGCCTAGCCTCCACGTGTGCTCCCTTCAACCCTGCAATCTGGCTGTCTTCCTGGGGAAGCACACTAAGGGGTCACTGATCTCCACAACCACTCACCTATTGACATCTGCCCCTTTCCAATGTAAAGCACCCAATGTGCTCTTCTTTCTCTGTCTTCAAGGACACTTCTCCTCTCTAAGTAGTCATCTTCACTTCAGTGAACTCAGGTTTTTCCAACAAGGAAGAAGCAGCTTTGTCTTTAAGCAGCTTGTGTCTTTTCCTCTGAAGAAAACTTTGGAAATGAGTCTCTGAGACCCAAAGTATTTCTTTGAAACAGGTCAGGAGGGGCCTTATTAACCCACTTTTCACATACAGCTAGAGTTTGAATTTTACCGTTCTTTGCCAATTACTGGGTATTAGCACTACGACAATCTTTGCATGCCTGGCGTAAATCCTCCTTTATCATGGTGGATTATGCTTTTCATACAGATATGAATTTCATTTAAGAGTTTTGCATTTGTGCTTATTACTCTTTGTCATCAACTGAGTCTGTAGTAGCAGCAATTTGTCTATGAGTGTGTGTGTGAGTGTGTGTGTGTGTGTGTGTGTGTGTGTGTGATTTGCGTAGTTTTAGTGTCAGGATTATGTCAGCTTTATAAGGTAAATGAGAAGGATTTGTCTTTTTATATATCCTGAAATACCACATGTAGTGTGGTAAGTATTTCTTAAAAGAATGCAACTATACAATCAGTTAACTCTGGAGGTTTTTTTGTTTTGTTTTGTTTTGTTTTTAGAACTAGCCTTTGAAAAAATAAATATTTCAACTTATTTCAGCTCTGTTAAGTCTATAGACTTGTTTGTAAGTATTCCATTAGCAATTGATTGAAGTTGTATATTTCACTGATATTCTAAAATTTAAAAAAAAAATAAAATTTAAAACATTAAGTGGCACATAGAATTATTTCTAGAGAATGATCTCTTTTGGAGTCTTCCAGATCATATTCTTTTTTGCTATTTCTGCCCTAATTTATAGACTGAAACTTGGTTTTTCGTTATTCATCCTGGGACAGAGAGAAACTTCTCTTTTAACTGAGTATGTGTGACCAGATAGGATTTGTAGATTGCCTTTGGCTTTCCTCACTGACACTTGTGGTCCTAGATGAATTCTCTCTTCAGTTCAAAATTGGGGAATAATTTGATTACATTAGGTAATTGATGGGCAAGCCTTCCTATCTACCCCTCACAATCAGATATTCTTCTAAGGCAGCTCCATGTACAGAAAAGGGTCTACTTCTACTTTCTGCTTTTCCTAAACTTTGAGCAATCTTTCCTCAATGTGTTTTCTGAAAAATACTTGTTATGCACGATGTTAAGAGCTATGTGACTAAATTTTTAATCTTGGCCAAAGAATTTAGGCCATGATGGCTATAAATTTAAACATGATCATTTCCTGTAGGATATCTCAAAATGCTTACATGCACTGTGAACATCCAAGGAAGGGTTATGCATCCTTTCCTCTAACTCTTTGTTCACAAAACCTTCTGGAAAGCCATTTCATGGTGCTACTCTTCTGTGAACCTCATTTAGGAAACTCCTTTCTAATAGAGCAGTGTACTTAGAAACAGCAATGCCAAGAACAAGTGGCTGGAATGTTTTATGTACCCCTTCATTTTAAGAGTGTTCACTTATTTTTCTCTTAGAATTAGTCTCCAAATGGTTGTAGAATGATGTCAGGTGAAGAGCCAAGTTTAGCTGCCTCAGGTGCCATGCAATAAGAGAGACTACCGCATATGCATCTCTAAGAGTGAAGAGATTATAGGAAGAACAAAGATGATTGCTAGGGACCTCTACTATTTTTTTCTGCATATATTTCAGTGGCTGAGATATTCTCTTTCAACAAATGAAGCACGAATAGGCTTCTGAATTTCTTTCTTTCTTGTTTTTAATTTAAAGTTTATTTAGTTGAGAGAGAGAGAGAGAACGTGAGTGAGGGGGGGCAGATAGAGAGGGAGAAAGAATCCCAAGCTGGCTCCATGCTGTCAGCGCAGAGCCTGACTAGGGGTTCTATCTCATGAACTGTGAGATCATGATCTGAGCTGACACCAAGAGTCAGACTCTTAACTGACTGAGCAACCCGGGTGCCCCTAGGCTTCGGAATTTCTTAGAATGCAGCTTTACTGTTAGACTTATTAGAAATCCCTAATGGATTCTTGCAATAGACTATAAATTTTGTTTTTGGAGATGTAATAATTCTTGTGTTTGATCATTTTCTGTGTCATCCCAGGTATTTTAACAGGGAGTTAGGGTAGGCTGCAAAATTCATTTTAAATCTCTTTTCTGTAGAAATACTCCTTCATATCCTGTGAATTAGCAATTATTATCTGTAGCATTTGAATTTGGGAACCTAAAGACTCAGAAAGGGAGGGTAAACAATAGAGAGAGAGGTAAACTTCCTGCATCCTCTGACGTGGTCTCTGTAGTTTTCACGCATCCTGTTAAGGATGCTTTTTCAACTGGAACTGTAGTTTTTTGTTTTGTCCTTATTCATAACCCCCTCAACAGCATGCTTTAAACAGGTGCATTCTAAGCAATCTCTTTTTAGTCAGTCCCTTGCTGAACTAGCGTTTGTCGTCAGCATCCATTAGACTAAATACCATAAACTGCCCCTCACCAGCAAACTGTCAACAAATTGTTACCGGTCACCTTCATCCACCTTGTTTGGTCCTTGTAGTAAATCTAAAAAACGGAAAATGTCCAAGAGTTTCAGACCAGTGCTACTTACTTAATGTGTGGCCTCCAGACTGGTATTGGGGTGACTTTAGACTATTTGTTATCTGTCTGCGATAAACAGAATGGAAACTGAGAACAAGCATTCAGAAACTTTTATAGCAATTTGCCATTGCCCTGAATTCCAAGTGTATTCTCAGTGGACCCTGCCCTGCTTACTTTCAATTGTACAGAGACACTTTCCTGATCTCCTTTGTACTTTTCACAAAAATGGTCCATGATCCGAATCCCAAATACTCGGAGTTTGTGAAAGACCCATTCAGATGGAGAAATGGGGCTTTCTTCTCCCAGGTGCTCCACCAAGACTTCTTTCTAATGACAATGACAGAATATTTTATGTCTTTTCCAGCTCCTGTGGAGTTCAGGTTGTGTAAAAGCGACATGAGCATGAATTAAAGCTTCTCACTCAATGTCATGGAAATGCCAAATATATCTCTAGATTGCAATTAAATTAGGAAGCCAGGCCATTCAATTGCATCCCCGGTATAATGTGGCATAAGCCAGGTCCCTGAGATGTGATAAGTTATTTAGCACCATCTGCTACAATTTCACACTTACGGGACTGTTAAAATAATTTTTTTTTCTGAAATTAAGGGATTTATTTTTTTAATTCCCCAGTTGGATATCTTTTATGTGATACTTTGTGTGTGTTGTGCTCCAAAGAGTAAGGTGACGCATCCAATGAATTTACTTTAAGAGGAAGACTTACACTGTGTGTGCATGTGTGTGTATGTGTGTGTATGTGCTTGCCGTGTGTATCAGATTGATCAGTATCAAAGAATACTGGTTGTAGTTCCAGACTTTTGTTAAATTGAGGAACTGAATGGTGAAGGCCAGGCTATAATTTTTTTTTTAAACTGGTTTTAATGTTTATTTTTGAGAGAGAGAGAAAGCATGAGCAGGGGAGGGGCAGACACACACACACACACACACACACACACACACACACACACAGAATCTGAAGCAGGCTCCAGGCTCCAGCTGTCAGCACAGAGCCCAATGAAGGGCTTGAACCCACCAACCCCAAGATCATGACCTGAGCCAAAACCAAGAGTCAGATGCTTAACCGACTGAGCCACCCAGGCGCTCTTGGCTATAACATTTTTTGGAGACTTGGGTATTAAATAGAATCTGTTCCCAAGCTCCTAAGTCAGTGTGAGATGAATAGTCTTTTCTTCCTGTTCACGTACCAAAATCTTCTTGAGTTGGACCCAAACCACTGTTAACAACATCTAAAATAGTTTCCTTTCTTAGTCCATCTGCCAATTCTGATTCTTAGTAATTCATTTATTTGTTCACTTAAGAAACATTTCTGGGGCTCCTATTGTGTGTTCAGTATTGTGCTAGATGTAGGTCTTTATCTTCACAGGGGAAACACAACAAATCAGTGATGATAACAGATTGTACGTTGTGATAAATACTTTCATAAATGGGATATATGGGAGCACAGAGGGTGACACATTTCTGGAAGAAAGGAAATTAGAAACAAACTTTTCAGGGTAAGTGACATTTGGATTGAAGTTTGAGGGATAAGAAATAGCTGCACAAAGGTGTGTTCCTCATGTGTGTGCCCTTGTATGTGTGTGTGTGTGGTTTGTGTGTGGGGGGACATCCTCAGTGGAGGGGTGACAGCATATGAGAAGGCACAGAATCATGCGTGAGGATGATAACCCTGGAGCGACTGTATATAAGAGGTCTTAAATCTCCCTGGATCCTAAATGCCACAAAGAGGGACTCTTTCATTCAGCGATGTATGCCCAAAGCTTGGCACATAATAGGAGTTCAATAAATAGTTGTGGAACAAATGAAGAGCCTTGAGTACTAAGCAAGTTTGAATTCGTTTGCATGTATTTATATATATGCAAGATACTATCAGTTGTAGCTAGCCTTTAGTATGCTTTTATGATTTTTTGGTGATGTCCCTAAAGGGAAAGACTCTGCTATATAACAGCTGTTCCCATCCATTTTCTGTTATTCCCATTAGTCACCTGTTGTTATTTTGCCAGCAATTACCGACTGATCTGACAACTCTCCGGTCATGCTGGTGACACAAAACATTTGTGTCAGGCATGGTCAGGGCTCAAAACCTCTCAAATGCCCCTTCAGATAATAATCCATTGTGACATACCTCTAATTAGAGGAGCTTATAATATTATTTGAGACTAAGGCACACACTGGAGGGTCAAGCAAATAATAGGAATATCTTTCTATGTTGAGATGTTTTAATGTGTATGCATGTTAGAATTAATGGCTAATATCAGGTTAAGTTGTTAAGTCACAGCATTAACCATAAATGTGGATCCTCAGAAAGTTTCTTTGCTCTCATAATTAGGCCACAAACAAGGAAATCTGTGTAAGTCTCATAAGGAGAACTTGAGCATGTGAAGATGTGATCCACCAAAAATTGATAGTTAGCAACTGACCAGAAACTAAAGCCTCAATTGATTTTGGAAT
This sequence comes from Crocuta crocuta, assembly GCF_008692635.1. Classification (NCBI taxonomy): domain Eukaryota; kingdom Metazoa; phylum Chordata; class Mammalia; order Carnivora; family Hyaenidae; genus Crocuta; species Crocuta crocuta. The sequence goes on from NW_027531504.1 coordinate 11,280,751, forward strand.
TAAAAATGGCAAAACCAATAAGAAAAATCACCTTTATTGAATTGAAGAAAAGGTGAGTTTCAAAGCAGTCTAATCATTAAAAAATCTTTATTAGAAGATACTGCATTTAAAATGACATTAATTTTAAGAACGATTTAGTCTGTGGAAGATCAGGCTATTTTATTGGCTTGCTTTGAAACTCACTTTCAGTGGTTTGCTTTTTATATCTCTTCGCAGATATTTTCCTAGATAAATGCCTTTCTCACTGCCGGCAGTGTCTCCCGTCTTTTCAAACTCGCCTCTGTTCATGTTCTTTGGGAGAGTTTTCTGGTTGACCTGACCCAGCTCTGATTGTAGGCTCACTGTGTTTCTTCCAGCCCCCACCTGTGTTGTTTTCAGATTGTTCTTTGGCATTTTCACAAGGATTTGTATTAATCAAATTAATCAACCCCTTTTGTGATCTTATGTTCAAGGCTTTTTGGTTGCAAGAGGCAGAAGGCTATTCAGACTAGTAAAAAGAGAGTTTATGGAAAGGAGACCAGGGTATCTCTGAAATATCTGGAGGCAGGAAAAGAAAGTACAATCAGACCGCAGGAGGCCCTGGATTGCAAATCAGTACCTGAGTGTATTCCCTTCTCTCACTGGATGCCTGGGCTCCTGGGTCTGCTCTCTCTGCCCATTTGCTCAATTTTGCTTTCCATATTTGCCACTTTTTTTAAAAACTATTTTTTAATGTTTATTTTTGAGTTAGGTAACGCCAGTGGGGGAAGGACACACAGAGAGAGCGAGGGAGACAGAGGATCCAAAGTGGTCTCTGCACTGACAGCAGAGAGCCTGATGTGGGGCTCGAACCCACAGACCGTGAGATCATGACCCAAACCAAAGTCAGACGCTTAGCTGACTGAGCCACCCAGGTGCCCCCATATTTGCACCTTCTTCATGGCTGCCCTATTCCCCCTTAACCTCTGCTTGTATGTAGCTTTTGCTCTTGAGTCCAGACATGACTTTCATCCTATACCTGTGAGTATGTCATTCCACCCCTACCCCAGGCAACTGTCACCTCACCGTCTCAGCTATTAAACAGAATGCTACATTCCTATGTCAGAGAATCTGATTTGCTCAGCTGAATCATGGATGGCTTCTCTTCAGGGCAACTCTTTACACATCAGGGTTAATGGTAGGCATCATTTGGTACAAACAGATGGATTCTCTGAACATAGGTCACGGGCAGCAGACAATGATTGCTATCTCAAGTCCCACATCCTCTCTCCACATCCTGGTCAATGTTCTCGATTGTTTCTAAAGAGCTACCTGACAGATTGTGACCAATGTTAGGGACTCAGAACTTTTGGGCTCAGTGGTCTTCACTATTTTGGGTACCTACTTAATTAAAAATATTGCTACTTTGTTTCTAAATACCTTGTTTTTCTGGTTTGCTTTCATGCTCGGGTAGGAACCAAGTTCAATGGACTAAAGGATGGTTTCCTCCAAATTCATATTTTGAAGCACTAACACCCCAGGTGATGGTGTTAGAAGGTGGGAACTTTGGAAGGTAATTCGGTGTAGATGAGATCATGAGGGTGGAGTCCCCATCATTCAATTAGCGCCCTTATAAGAAAGGACACCAGAGAGTTTGCTTCCTCTCTCTCTCTGCTCCCCTGCCCCCACAGTAAAGGTCATGTGAGCACACAGCAAGAAGGTGGTCACCCACACATTAGGAAGAGGGTTCTCACCAAGAATCAACTCTGCCAGTACCTCCTTCTTGGACTTCCCAGCCTCTAGAACTGTGAGAAAATGCATGTTCAGGTCATCCAGTCTGTGGTATTTTGTCAAGCACAGCTTGAGCTAACTAAAACCATTAAACATTTATAGTTTTGCTTCTACTTCATAGATAAAGCCCCTGTCAGTTGTTAAATAAAGTGCTCAGGTCTCCAGGAGACAGGATTCAAAGCCCAACCTCTCTGGCCACCAAAACAATGCCCTTCCAGCACTGCTTTCTGCTTTGTGGTCCCCCACATTTGTAAAACAAACAAACAAGCAAACAAACACCTCTAATTTCAGCCAACCAAAAGTAAGTTTTGAATGTTTTCTTTCTTAAAGATTTTATTTTTAAGTAATCTCTACATCCATCGTGGGGCCCAAACTCATAACCCCAAGATCAAGAGTCACATGCTCTACTGCCTGAGCCAGTCAGGCATCCCCATGAATATTTTCAACACATCAAATTATAGTATTTAGTTCAGTTGACAGAGAACCTTAGAAAACTTATTTCTTTAAGTTTGTAAATTAGTCAGGGAACTTTCTCTTTTTTATTTTTTCATTGGCAGGGCTTCTAATATATGCCGTAGCTTTAGCCTTTGATATTACTGTTATGAAATTCAAAGATAGGGTTCATTTAAATTTTGTTTTTCCTCAAAATATACCTTGGATTCTTGCCATTGTCACAGGGAACACAAATAAAGCAGCTTGGAAGTGTGCTTTCTTCCAAGTCTGGCCAATCTTTTGTCAAGCTCTTGGGTAACTGGGGGCCTTTTAGAATTTCCCCAATTAACATTTAACTAGATATGATAATCTGGAATTAGGGTTTACTAATGTTAGAGATGCAACAGAGGAAGAAGCTCCTAATGGGAGTCTGGAGACCAGAATTGCAGTTTGGGCTCTACTCTTAATAACTATGTGACCTTGAGGAAATCCTGTCTGCTTACCCAGCCTCAATTTCTTAACCCATGAAAGGGAGTAATCATGCCTCAATACCTCACAAGAATGTCGTGAAGATAAAATAATGTATGGGAAAGCACTTTGTACACTGAAAGGTAATATAGGACTGTAAGTGGATATTATTATTTATTTTATGAGCCAGTAGAAATTAAAGCCCCAGTTTCATTGCCAGGAGGATTTTCCTCACAGATCTAATTCTTAAAGCTTGGCTTTGCTGAGTTAATGAGTACTTTCCAAATAAAGATCCCTTTTACTGCTTTGATTTTGGTGAACTTCCCTTTACTCTGATTCAAAGTCACATGGGAAGGAGCTCTTGTAAAGCCATTGTTTAATTTAGACTTTTCATACTGCGTGTATGTCCGGCCATTCTCTGGTTTCAGTCTCCAAGGAGCCTTTGAGGGCAGACCGTGCTTCTTTGCCTTACATATAGTTTGGCAGCAAATGAGATGTTTTCAATAGGGAGGAAAAAAACTCACAGTATGTAACCTGTCACCTCAAGGAAGTAGCACATCCTGTTCTAGAGAAGTTGCTTCAGAGCCGGCCCGAGGACCATACCAGTGTTTTTACTTATGACTCAGGCAATAGCCAGGGACGATGTTTTGAAGAGAGAGTTGTGACATGACACTGTAATAATAATGTGAGAAGCCATCATACAAAGCTCTTTATTTTAGTAACTTGGACTTCTGGTCCGGACCCTCAGTTTTGTTTAGCATGCCTACAACTTTTCATGCTAATACATGGGAGTACAAAAATGATGTTTAATGTATCATTAGATAAAAGCAGGTACGCCTTTAATTTTAACCGGAGATGTGAAGGGATTCAAGCAATGGATAGTTGACTTGCCTTTCCTAAGGTCACTTGTATGACTTGATGGAGACAATTGTTCCAAGTTTTTGTTTTAAATTTCACCTGTTAATTATGCTTGAATCCTGTTCTTCCTAAGCTGTTGGCATCCAGGCATTAGAGGTAGGGAATGGAGCAAGATGGGACTTTAAAGAAATGATGGCTTTTACAATCATTATTCCATTGTTACTGTCTGAAGTGCTGTGAAATGTGGAAGAACTGTAAACAATCTCCACACATCCCCGGTCTCTTGCCTTTTGCATTGTACTTTTATTGAATGCGGGGAGAATAGTTTTGCTAATTGAGAATTTATTCCCATCCAGGAACCTCAGCACAATCTCACAGCCTCAGGTCAACAGGCAAAGCTTCCGAAGTGTCCCAGTCTCTTGTGATTTCCCCCTCGTCTCCTCATCCTAGTCCACTGCCTGGGGTTGAATTTAACGTTCAGGCCACAGAATAGACAGATTGTTCACGTGGTAAGATTATCTGGTTGCCAGTCACTTCCTGAAACCCACATCTGGGTGGGAGTAAATGTAGGACTGAGATTCTAATATTATAACTTGTGGTTCTATTTTCTGTCCCTCATTCAGTGGCTTCCTTTATGAGTTATAGATGAAAGTGAAAATTAACTGCACGTTAAAACATATGAAATTTGGGACCTCAAGCCAAGAAATCTTAGTATTTTAACAGCAATAGAAACGAAATTTTGTTTTTTCACCCCGAGTCCCAGTTTTTACTAGCATCATAATTCTTTATCATAAGAGGCCCTGGGTGATGGGGAATGTTCTATAATGTGAAAGCTATCACCATCTAGCCATGCTTGTAATGTGGGTAACTCTTTGCAAGATCTATTGCAGGAAACTCTGGGATTCGCAGATGGTGTTTCACATGAGTGCATGAACAGGTACAGCCGCTAATGAACTCTTTGTCTTAGAAATATTGAAAATATTCAGAGAACAAATGATCTAATATCAGGCTGCCTATAGATAGGGCTCTTGCTTTGGGTGTGAAGTTGGTTCTTAAAACTCTAAATTTGTAAGATCATCAGGGAAGTTCGAGAAATTAGGAGATAATAGGTCAGTTGGGTTGGCTGATATAGAGGTTCATGGCACAAGGAAGTTGAAGACAGAGATGGAAGGATGTTTGGGTTTCTTATTAATGTCACATTACCCCTACAGTGAGTACCACTGCAATCTCTGGATATATTGATGATGGTTATTAAAAAAACACTTGAAAAATATGTATGAACACTTAGGATCTCATTGCAGTGGGGAAGTTAACAGTGACACAGACGTGTGTTCGAATCCTACATCTGCCAGCTGCTAGCCAAGTGACTGTGGGCAAGTCAAACATTATAAACACTTCCTGATCCAGAAAACAGCAAAAGAATATTAACCTCAGAAATTTGTAAGAATTAGGTCATGGATTATGTAAATATTACATACATAAACCAGTTCTCACATATATAAACCATGTCTGGCACATGGCGAATGATAAATTTACAATATCATCTCCTAGCTAGATGGTTGAAAAAGCTTCCTTACTCGTGTCCCTGATTCTACCCCAGCTCTGCCTCATTCTATTCTCACCATGGCAGCCAGAATGAGCCTGTTATAATGTAAGTTGGATGGATTATTTCTTTGCTCAAAATCTTCTCAACCGACTGAGCCACCTAGGCGCCCCTGCTCAAAACCTTCTACTGATTTCTGGGACACTCAGAGGAAAAACCTTATAAATACCTGGTATTTTTTTTAAGATTTTATTTTTTTTAAGTAATCTCTACACGCAACATTGGGTTGAACTCACAAGACTGAGATCAAGACTTGCATGCTCAGAGCATTGGGGTGGTTCAGTCGACAAAGCGTCTCAGGTTGTGATATTGCAGTTCTTAGGTTTACCCCACATCGGGCTCTGTGCTGACAACTCAGAGCCTGGAGCCTGCTTTGGATTCTGTGTTTCCCTCTCTCTCTCCTCCCCTCCCTCGTTCATCCTCTGTGTCTTTCTTTCAAAAATAAATAAACATTAAAATAATAAAAAATAAATAAATAAAATTGAGTTAGTCTTAAAAAAAAAAAAAGGAGTTGTATGCTCTACCAACTGAGCTAGGCAAGCACCCCTGGTATGTTTTTAATTTCACCTTTTTCTTCTCCTTGACTGTCTGCTGCAAACTCACTAGCCTCCCCTTACTGTGCCTTAAACCAGAAAGTTCTTCCCGCCACCTAACACTCTTTACCTGTGTCCACTGCTTTATTTTCTACAAATCCCTTATCACCACTAACCTCCTATATATTTTACTTGCTAATAGCAACGACTGGTTGACTTTCCCTCTTACAAGAGAAGACTGAATGGGATAAGGATTTCTTTTTGTCTGCTTTGTTCACAGCTCTAGTTCTCCAGTGCCCAGAACAGAGCTTGGCACATAGAACCTCCCAACACATATTTGTTCAGTTAGTTTTAAAAGACTGAACAAATGGGAGCACTATTAGTCAATTAGTGGTATCTCTTAGGATTAGTGCATATACATGATTATTCATCCATTCAACAAATATTGGTGAAGCACATGATACGAGCTAGCATTACATTAGTTGTTGGGAATAGAGCCAGAAACAAGAGATACATGGCTCCTACCTTCTTGGAGCTTATGCTTTTAGTGCTACAAGAGTTGCACCGAGTAGATATTCCTAATTGTGAAAAGGTGAAAGGTTTGCTTTTTTAAAATAATACTTCAGTATGAACTTAAAAAAAATTTTTTTAATGTTTTTATTTTTATTTTTGAAAGAGAGACAGAGTGTGAATGGGGGAGGGGCAGAGAGAGAGGGAGACAGAATCTGAAGCAGGCTCCAGCCTCTGAGCTGTCAGTGCAGAGCCTGACATGGCGCTTAAACTCACAAACTGCGAGATCATGACCTGAGCGGAAGTCGGATGCCCGACCGACTGAACCACCCAGGTACCCCTTAAGTATGAACTTTATTTGAAGTTTTCAGTATCTCTAAACATTATATTTGAAAACTTCAGAAACTTATTTTATTTATCTTTGTTATTTTCAAAAAGAGTGTAAGGTATAATTAGAAAATCACATTCTGACTTTTTTTTTTAATTCAAGTATATAATCAACATATTCTAACTTTATTTTTAGAACTGTGAAAGAAAAGAGTTTCAGACATTCCTCTAGTGATTGGACTTTAAGTCTTAAATATTTGTTCTCATCCTCATGATCAGATCAGCATTACATTTAAACGTACATACAATAACTTTTAGATACACTACAATGCATGGTGACTTACTAAAATGTTACTTCAGCTTCTACCTAATTTTAATTCCATATTTCACTTCATGGTAATTTGATAAAGGTCTCTTCACAAAGCAACATTATTTTGGAGTTTGCAATTTTGTTAATCTGATTAGGATATAATTTCAAACTTCTCATTTCATTATTCTAAGCTCTAACTTAGGTTTTAAAAATGATTTCCAGATTTGATTTTTAATATTTTCCATTCTCTGAGGAAGAGAGAAAGCTATTAAGGGTCCATTCAATCAGGTAAGTCGGTGTCATGTAGGGTTTTAAATGATTCTAAATTAATTCATCTTTTAATTGGAGTTTGTTCAAAATAGCCTCTGGTACTTAATAGTTTTGATTTGAAAAATCACCATTTTGCCAGTCTGATGCTGGATATGATTTCAATAAGATCCTCCTTCATGAGTATTTTTTCTGTGAAGGCATTGCATCAGCCTGCATTGGTCACACTGAATTTACCATACTAAATGCAAGTAACACAAGCTTAACCCATGCAAAGGAAACCGTCACAGTTCAGAGTAATCAAGTGGAAGTTTTGAAATACTCCCTTTTCTAATCACAAGAGGTTAGCGAAATTGTAAACTCTAAGATAATGTTACTTTGTGGAGAGACCTGGGTCAAATTATCATGGGTAATTCTCAAATGGAATTAAAATTAGGTAGAAGGAAGTTCCAGTTGATTGCGATCTGGCCAATCTCAAAGCTATAATAATCAGCTGTTTCACATTTACTCAGGTTCTAGTTTGTCCTTGCATGGGTATAATTGAAATTAAGGCCTCCGTTTGGGAAACATACGGTAGTTCAATAGTATCTTCTGCCTATTTTCTTAACAAATGGGAAGCCAGATGCACCACAGAATGGTGAGGAGGGAAAAAAATATAAAAGTCTAACTTGTTAAAAGCAAATAATAATGATGAAAATTGACAACACAAAGTTTGAGTGAAAAATAAGAAAAGAAATTTTCCTATAATTAAATTGGAAAGGTGAAAGACTGAAATGGGAGAATTTTATTTAGTTCTACGATCTAGTGTGCCTTTAAATTTTATTTTATTTTATTCCTATAGAAAGAGAAAACCAATCCTTCTCTCTCAAGGGATATAGAAATTGCCACTTTGAAATAAAACTGACACAAAGAACAGTAAGTTTTATGCTAGAAGATTGTAAGGTAGAAAATAAATTTGAAAAGCCCAAGAAAAGGAAAACTTTTCCCTGTGATATATTTTTGATAAGATCTCAGACAGCCTTAAAATAAGATTCCTCCACTAACTTAAGAGGTAATGGAGGGAAATCAAAAAACCTCTTCAAAATCCTTCAGTGACTAGTACTTGACTTCTTAGTAGCCCGCATCGCAATTCCATTGTATTCAACAAACATCCACAGAGGGCTTATTATGGGGTTAGGTGCTGAGAACACAAAGATAAACGTGCTCTGATTCTAGATTCAAGGAACTTCCGTAGTGAGAGAGAGTCCTAAGAATATGCCAGGAGGAAGCTAAAATTTGTTGACCACCGAACTATCTGGCAGACCTTTTGCTAGGGTAGTTACATACTTTATTACTTCTACTCCTTATGGAAAAATTATAAAGTAGATACATATGGACTAGCCATTTTATTGCTTAAGAGCTTGAGGGTCACCCAGTGAGTAGGGGAGCCAGAATTTAGTGTTAAATCTATCTGCTGCCAAAGTCTAATACTTTCCACCCTAGGTTGCTGAAAAGAGACATATGTATACATATATACAAACAGTATATATAGTTATATAGATATACATAAGTGAGTATATTTATATATATTTGTACATAAAGTGAGTATATTTATATATACATGTACATAAACAGAAATATATACAAACCCACATATATCGGAGACATACATAGACATACAAGGGCCTCCTCTGTTATCTAAATCACATGCTTTTTTATATTTATATTTTTTAGAAAAGATTTTTTTAGAGCAGTCTTAGATACAAAGCAAAATTGAAGAGAGGGTAGAGATTTCTTACATAGCTCCTGCTCCCACACATACAGAACTCCCATTATCAACATTTGGTATATTTGGTACATTTGTTACAATTGATGAACCTATGTTAACACATCATAACCACCCAAAGTCCATGGTTTACATTAACTAGGGTTCACTTTTCATGTTGTACATTCTATGGGTTTGGACAAATGAATAATGGCATATATCCATCATTAGGGAATCACACAGAGTATTTTCACTGCTCTAAAAAAAATCCCCTGTACTCCAAGTATTTGTTACCCCCTCCTCAACCCCTGGCAATCATTTAACTTTTTACTGTCTTCATAGTTTTGCCTTTTCCAAAACATCATATAGTTGGAATCATATAGTATGTAGTTTTTCCCAGATTGACTTCTTTCATTCAGTAACATGCATTTAAGTTTCCTCCATGTGTTTTCCTGGCTTTACAGTTCAGTTCCTTTTAGCACCAAATAATATTTCTTGTCTGGATGTATCACAGTTTATTTATCCATTCCCCTACTGAAGGACATCTTGGCTGTTTCCAGGTTTGGGGCGATTATGAATAAAGCTGTTACAAACATCCATGAGCAGGTTTTTGTGTGGACGTACGTTTTCAGCTCCTTTGGGAAAATATCAAGGAGCGTGGTTGCTGGATTATTTGATGATCAACTCGTTTTTAATGTGTTACATAAGGTTTTGGTAAATACAGCCCACATTTCATTGTTTTCAATGGAAAAACTAATGCATTGGTAGAGTGCATTGTATTTCTACAAATAACACTATTACATTTTAAGTACTTAAAATCTCTAAGGGATTTGTTGCACAATATAAAGCATTTTACAAAGCCACTGATCTAATTATTTAATAATTAATCAGTCATTAGTGTTAATGTATGCAGAAGGCAATAAGAGTCTGCAGGATCAGATACAAGTTATAATTTCCTCCTTCAATGACATGCACTATAGTGTAGAAAAACCATGAAATAATGTTAGAGTTAACCCAGGAATTCAAATAACAAGTAGCAAAAGAAAATAAATCCATTTGAAAATAGTTACTGATTGAAGCGTTGCTGAGTGAGGCTGATGGTGAAAGTTGAGGAGAAAAATAGAAGGGTGGTCACAATTTCTGTTTGCAGAGAGTGAAGGTGAAGGGGCACTGTGCTGGTGGGGGAGTGAGTGGGACAGAAGATGCCTGAGGTTTATCTATGTCCAGGTCCAAGAAACTGGTGGACAGACACTGTCTTTCTTGATGCTCGAGCCTCTAGTAGCAGATGACTGTAAACTACCTGAAGCAATGGAACAAAACAACAAACTTAAAATGGGCATCTATTGATATGCACACTCTGCAATGGTATTTATAAAACTGCATTTTTTAATATGATGCACTTACACTTGTCCTGGCCACATTCACTTGCAAGGGCATTTTATTTTATTTATTTTATTCTATTTTACTTTATTTTGCTTTATTTTATTTTATTTTATTTTATTTTATTTTTTGTTCTTTTAAAGTTTTGGCACTGAATGCTCATAGCTTTTCTTCCTGTTTCCCCCATCAGCAACCAATGATGAGCACAGAATTGAATGAGTTCCTTCACTATAAGTACTGTACCTGTGATGTTAACATTTTTCATGATCTTCCCAGTCCACGAATTCCAACTTCTTTACCATGGCCTATGATTTTTGTTTTGTACCACTTCCTCAAACCCTTTCAAGTTCGTGACAAATGACCAAACCAGTTTCTTGTAAACTTGACTCCTCCTCATTCTGATTTTCATCTTGCAGCCTTTTCTGATATTGCGTGGGACACATCTCATGTGCCACCTCAGGGTCTTCTCGTCACTTTTTCCCTCTTTTGGGATATGTCATTCTTCTGCTTGAAGCCAACCAGCCACATGTTTCGATAAGGGTCAGGACTTGATAAACATATGATAAAACATGTTATGGAGATGGGTGATGAAATCCAGAAGTCCACTGGGAGATAGGAGACAGCAAGGAACTGGAAAAAGAAGTTTAACTCCCTCCTTCTTTCTAGTGGACTACTGCAAGGCATGGTTTCCTGTATAACTTAAAGTTGTACTATGTCATATCATACCCCGTGGCCTAAAGAAGTCACTTGCCTACCATCTGCCTTTGCCATCTTGCAATACAGTTTATATCAGTGGATAGCTAGGTAACACATTATCTTGTATTCCTTCTGGTCCTTCACTGTCTCATTTCCCTCTTCCTTTCCTCATGCTGCCCTGGTATTACATGTTTATTAAAAACTATTAGCGCTTCGTCTGTGCTGCAACTTTCTTTTCTAGGTAGTCCAGGTCAATGCATATCAAAGCAGTGTTATCTGCTTTAGTCCTCTGCATGAGATATTGCATGTTGAGATGGTACATTTAGTTGACATTGTTTTTCATCTTAGAGCCATTTTGATGCATGGTATACTAGTCAGTAGTAAAAAATGCTTCTCAGATATAATCTAGAAGAGGAAGAGTTATAGTATCACCAAATAAATATTTTGGAGTTTACTTTCACAGCAAAATTTTTATGACATCATTGAGAAACCAGAATTTTAATAATTAAGAAATAGCAAATGCACTCAGGTAATTACTGTTTTTGTATATTTTTCAGCTAGCATTTTGGCATCAACTATCTTTTTGGTCCATGTTTATACATCTAACTCACCACTAAATTTAAAGTACTTGAAGGTAAGGAGTGTGAAATACTTGATAAATATTTTGAATTCCCTTCCAAAAATGACCATACAAAAATAAATGCAAAAGTTCATATACTTTTTAGAGGCTTATGCACATGTATAGCCTACTCATGGACACCAGATGGAATTCCAGAGGGTTCATAAGTCTCTCCACCTAAGAACTACATTTTAGGAGAGATTAATGGGAAGAGAGCTTTGGAGTGTGTAGATTTTGAAGGGTCTTTGATAACAGACTAAATAGAAGTCAGGGAAAAACAAAAGTGGAAAGATGCTCAATTTTAATTCAAAAATTGCTTTTTTCCCTTTGATCTTTTTATTTATAGCATAAGGACAATAATCATACTATCTAGATTTTTGAGATGCTTAACAGTGATAATGATATAGAGAGTATACTATACAGTGTCCATATATTTACTGTACAAGGAAGCTAAAAAACCTGAAGATTTTTAATTAATAAATAACATGGTTAAAATGAGATTTTAGAAGAGAAATTCATTGGCAGTGTTCACAATGGAGTGAAAGGAAAAGAAATTTTAATTGCCGAGCGTAGAAGAGAGGGGAAATACTGACGTACAGAAATGAGATGAGTGGGCCATAAACAACACTCTCAGCATGGGTAAGAGCAAGACTTTTTTTATAGGGAAGAAATGTCATATGAGGAGGAGGTAGCATTTAAAAATATTTCTTCCTTTAAGAGGTCACTTTCACAGGAACTTACTCCCACTTAGTAATTTAGAAATGCGTGATTGCAATCATCATAAATGTTCACTTAAAATATTCAAGAAATAACTATGACTACAGTTGGTAGACTTCATGATAGACTTGCTGAAGGAATAAAAGCCTCTTTTGGAGAATTTCACACTAGATTACATAGAGTTAGGATGATATTCCCAAGAGTAATGCTGTATGTTTGATTTCTATGTGGGATGATTGGCTTCTTTCTGCTTCTCTCATCCTTAACCTCTTCCTTATGGCTCATAGGGAGCTTGGTCCCAATTGGTCTACAGATCCTGAACAACTAATAGGCCTATCTTCTCCTTGTTTCTATTATACTTAATTCAGAACTTTTATCTTTCTATTTGGATATTCCATTAGCTTCATAAAGCAACTCTCTGCCTCCAGGCCTTTCTCCATTTAATGTATTCTCTGAGGAGCAGCCAGAATATTCTTTCTAAAATGCAAATATGATCATATCTCTTTCCTGCTTTAAACTCTTCACTGATTCCTTCAAGTCCTGCAAAATAAAGTCAAGAGTCCTTAGCATGATTTACAATCTTCCTCGTCCTATGTCCCCAGGCTTATTTCCAATCACCCCACCCACATGCTCAACCAACCATACGAGGCAATTCCAGAGGCTGCCATGTCTGTTGAGAGGCCATTGCTCTTTTTCTTTGCATATAAGATTTTCATTCATTTTATTTTAAACTTAACTGCAATTTTTAATACTTGAACATAGGTTAATCATGCAAATCATACTACAATACTGTCCCAGCTTTACCCTTCGTGGCAAATTGTGTAATTTCCAGAGGCAACTAGATTCAATAATTAGTATTTCTGGTGCTTCTTGCTCTTTCTTTATACATTTGTCTAGCTAGCTAGTTATCATTTTTCTGGTTTTAAAAATTTAGACATCAGGGAAGCTTGGGTGGCTCAGTCATTTAAGCATCTGACTCTTGGTTTCAGATCAGGTCATGATCTTGTGGTTTGTGGGATTGAGACCTGCATCAGGCTCTGCACTGACACCACTGAGCCTACTTGGGATTCTCTTTCTTTCTCTGCCCCACTCCTGCTCATGATTTCTCTCTCTCTCTCTCTCTCAAAATAAATAAATAAACTTAAAAAATTAAAAACAAAAATTTAGACATTATCTCAAAATACTACTGTAGAAAGTTAGAATTCAGCTTCCTTGAAGCCTCTTTCTGCAATACTGGTTTACTCTCTGTATTGGGTAAAAATCTTATTTGCCTCCTCAGTTTCCCCTGGTGATGCCCAGTTCCCAGTTTGTGATACTGCTCCCAGGAGATGACCAGTCATTTGCCCTGGAATCTTGAGCCCTTCCTCTTGGCTGCCAGCAGCACAACTGGGCCAACTAATACAAGGATCAACATTTCTAGCTCGTGTTACCACATCTGGATTTAGATGAAGCTCCAGTGCTCAGAATGTGACATTCATCTTCCCAATGGCTGCTGGAGGAACCAGATATCCCAACTCAGATGAAGGAGAATTATATCTGTGGGTGAATTTTGACCAATGAGAGGCCAACATGTAACATATGGCCTTTATTGCTTACCACCATTTTTGCTTTGCTTTGCTTTGCTTTATTTACTCCTGTCTCTTATTGACCTGGATTTATACCTTCCCCATAAAGCCTCAGTATTAAAATTTCTTTAAATGTCTTATTTATATTTGAGAGAGAGAGAGAGGGAGAGAGAGTGAGCAAGCACATGAGCACGGGGTTGGGGGTGCAGGAGAGGGACAGAGAGAGGCAGAGATAGAATTTGAAGTAGGTTCCAGGCTCTGAGCTGAGCTGTCTGCACAGAGCCCAACAGAGGGCTTGAATTCATGAACCGTGAAATCATGACCGGAACTGAGGTTGTATGCTTAACCAACTGAGTCACCCAAGCATCCCAAGTCTCAGTATTTAAATTATTTTGTCAGACCCCATTTTTCCAGAACACTCAAGACTAAGACAGTTTCCTGCCTCAGTGTGTGTTTGTGTTTGTGTGTGTGTAGACAACTTTTAGTTAACTCAATAATCAGAATTTAAATTATCATGACTCTATACATGCTGTATATCTCAGCAAAACCAGCAAGCATGATTTTACTTTTCTCCTCCTAAAGCTTTCTATTTTTCCTGGAGTTTAAAATTACATAAATTTTTGTTGTTGATGTTCACTTGATTTCCTATGCCAATATAGAAATCTTCCCAAACATTAAAATTCCTTTAATATGACTAAAAATGTTAGGTAACCTAACAATTCTTTTATCTTTGAGATTTCTACTTTAGACTTGTATTGTCTTGCTCCAATTTGAACTGGTTGACCTTTAGACTTGATGTTCCACATTATTCTCCAAATTCTCTTTGCGCGTTTCTTCTTTATATTCTCTATTTCCTGAATCTAATACCTTACAGTTTTTTGGTTTACAACCTCATGTTGGTGAAACACATCCTCCAGTAGCTTCCTGAAAAAAGTACATGGGAGGTATTTTAAAATCTTAAAAGCCTGAGGTGGTCTTTATTTAACCTTCATATTTACATGATAAATTATTTGGATAAGGAATTTTTGATTGGAAATAAAATTTTACAAAAATTTAAAAACACTCCAGTTTTTTTTAGTATATTGCACTACTTCTGAAAAGTTTAATCCCAATCTAATTCCCAGTTCTTTGTATACAATCAGTTATTTTCTTACAGGAAGCTTTAGTATCTTTTTCTAAATCTCTAACATTTTGGATTTCATAATGTGTCTTAGTGTGGATCTTATTTTATTAATAAGGTAACAGGTGTCTTTTTGTAAACTGAGGCTTTTAAAAAATTTTAAAAATGTTTATTTTTGAGAGAGAAAGAGACAGAGTGAGCTGAGGCAGGGAGGGGGGGCAGAGAGAGAGGGAGACAGAATCTGAAGCAGGCTGCAGGCACAGAGCCCGAAGCAGGACTTGAACCCATGAACCATAAGATCATGACCTGAGCCAAAGTCAGATGCTTAACTGACTGAGCCATCAGGTGCCCCTGTAAACTGAGGTTCTTAAGTTTTAAGAAATTATTTCTTGAATTCTTTCTTTTATAGATTTATGCTTCCTATTTCTTAGCTATTTCATTTATCAATAAATGTCTTTGTGGTGTTTGTGAATTCTTTTAAGTTCTTGGCGTATAACAGTGCAAACAAAGACTAAGACTCCTATTCTCATGGAGTGTACCTTCTAATGGTAGAGATAGATATGTTAAATAAGTAAACAAAAGTATGTTAGATGGTGATAAATGCTAAGAAAAAAAGGCTAAGAAGGAAGTAATGATTTGGGGGTGTGGGTGTGAGACTTGCAATTTTAGATATGGGACCAGAAAAATGCTTCACTGAGAGATGGAGGTTTAAGTTAAGACCATAGGAATTAAAAAGTTAGCTAGGTAGATCTCTGGGGGAAATCCTTCTAGATAGAAAAAATATCAAGTTTAAAGTATTTTAGGAATAGTAAGAAAGCCAGAGTGACCAAAATAAAAGAAGCAAATAGGAGAGTGGGAGGGAATGAGGTTAACGGCAATTGAGGCCCAAATGATGTCAAGGCCTTGTAGGTAGAAAGGGGACCATTGGAGGGTTTGAGCAGAGGAATAACATTATCTAACATATTTCTTAATGGAATCACTTTGGCTGGTGTGTTGAGAATCTGAAAGAAGGCAAAGATAGAAGCAAGGGTACCATTTTGGAGGCTGTTGCAACAAATCAAGAGAGAAGTGATAGTAGTTTGTACCAGAGTAATGGCAGTGAGGATTATGAGATGTTGTTGAATTCTTTATATGTTTTGAAGGTAGAAGTGTCATATTTTGCTGACAGACCATATCAGAGGTGTGAGATAAAAGGAAGGAAGATGACGCAGGATTTTGGCATGAGCCTAAAAAAAGAAGTTGCCAAAAACTGAAAAGGGGAAAAGTACAGGAGGAGAAGCTTGTTTTTATCTTTATTTCTGGGAAGAGGGAGGAAAGTGTAAGTTAGAAGTTTGGAATTGGGCACTGGAAGTAGGAGATGCTCGTTACATATCCAAATAAAGATGTAAATTGTGAGTTTGATATTTAGGTCTGCATGTTGAAGTGACATATGTGGGTCAGAGGTATAGATGCCTTCAGCATCTAGGTGGTCCATATGATGATGAGACAGGACTAGATAGCCTAGGGAGTGGGTGTAGAGTTTACAGTCTCTAGAGGAGAGGAGATCTAAAGATTGAGTCTGGAGGCACTGCCCATATTTAGAGATCAGGTTGATGAGTAAGAAACAGGAAAGACAGAGAGGAAAGTGTAGGAGGAAGGCAGGTATATGTGTAGTTCCACAAGGAAAAGAAAGTTTTCCAAGAGGGTAGGAATCATCTTGGAATTCCATTAAGCACTCTGTCAGGTGCTACTGATAAGCAAAGTGAGATGAGTACTAAGAAGTGAAATTCTTTTTAGGGATCTTGATGAGAATAGGTGTAGGGAAGTGGTGGGGTGAAAATTGGACTAGAGTAGATTCAGAGAGAGAAGAGGGATGGACTTGCAATTAGTGGGTGAAGATAAATTTCTTCAGAAGCTTTGCTAAAAGGCAAGATGAGAAATAAGATGGTACCTTTTCATGAAGATGGTCCCAAATATGAAGAAGGAAGACTCGGCCCCTTCTAAAACCAAAGCCAAGACTTTAAAGCCAAAAAAGTGGTATTGAATGGCGTCCACAGTCACAAAAAAAGATCCACATGTCACTTACATGGGCCTTTGATGGTCCAAGACACTATATGGGTCCAAGACCCAAATATCCTTGAGAGAGCATCCCCAGGAGAAACAAGCTTGACCTCTATGCCATTATCAAATTCCCCTGACTACCGAGTCAACCATAAAGAAAATAGAAGACAACACACTTGGGTTCAATGTGGATGTCAAGGCCATAAAGCACTAGATCAAACTGTCTGGGAAGAAGCCTGATGACATTGATGTGGCCAAGGTCAACACCCTGATCAGGTCTGATGGAGAGAAGGTATATATTCAACTGGCTCCTGACTATGATGCTTTGGATGTTGCCAACAAAATTGGGATCTTCTAAACTGAGTCGATCTGGCTAAATCTAAATATAAATTTTCTTACAAAAGTAAAAGAAAAGAAAAAGAAATAAAATGGTAGCTCAAGCTTGACTCTGTATTTTGGGAACAAAGATTATTCAGATGTTAAATATCCTAGACTGATTCTCTTATTTTCTTTCTTGTATTTTCCATTTTCCAGTTCTTTATCTTTCCATTCTTCTCGGTGGGAGAGTCTTTGATTTTGTCTTAAAACCCTCTGTTGGCTTTTTTTCTACTGTCAATTTAATTTCAAGAGCTATTCTTTGTTTTGGGGTTGTTCATTATTCACATGAATTATGAGCTTCATTTGTTCTTGTGCTTCATTTATCAAAAGTTCTGTTGAAGATATGAAAATTAATATATATTTTTGTAAGTAATAAAGCTTTTCAATTTTGGTGTAATTAGGTTTTCTCTCTTTGCAAAAATAATTAAAGGATATTTAAGGTTTATAAATACGATATAAATGATAAGAAGTATAATGTAACAAAATCCTTGTGCTTGAAATATGATTTTTCCAATTTCCTAGTTTTGTTTTAAAAGTGTAGTCTCATCCCATCTTCCTAAAGTTATTTATTAAAATTTTTTCCCCTCCCTTAAAGCCTTTTCCTGCTCACCAGACTTCTGCATTTTTCTGTTTGCTTTGGTCTGTCTTGCATATTAGAGGGCTTCCTCAAATATTTGGAGATCCTTGCCTGTCCATGTGTAGTTAAGAGAGGCAAACCATGAGAGACTTTTGAATGCTGACAAAAACTGAGGACTGATGGATGTGGGGGGAGGGGGGGATGGGCATGGAGGAGGACACTTGTGGGGATGAGCACTGAGTGTTATGTGGAAACTAATTTGACAATAAACTATTAAAAAAAAAAAAAAAAAAAGAGTGAGGCCCTAAAAAACTCATTAGCAGCTCTGTGTGCCAGGGCAGCACTGGCTGGCTGCCAGCTTTCAGTCGAGATAGGATCCAGATCTTTCCTTGTAGATCTCCATTATCAGTATCTATAGGGCTCCTCCCCAGGGCCATTCTGTTTTTCCAGAGGAGGATCTTGCAGCTTTCTGCTTGGAGAGGTAACTTCAGACTTGGGAAAGGAATTCAAGAAGCTTCACTGTCCAGTGCAGAGATTTTCACTTAATCTTCCATTTCTTATATGGCACCTTGCTGTTGACCTTAGCTGTGTTTGGTGTTCGAGTTAAGAGTCTCTGAAGTTCAGCTTTTTCTGGAAGGAAGGCTTTTGTCTTCTGCCCAGAGTTGCAAAGGCATAGTTCACTGGCTGTACAGACTGGTAGAAGGGATGGGAGACATCGCAAAACTCCAGGTAGGTTTTTAACCAGTCCTTTTCCTGTTTCATTCTGAATATTGGCTCTTAGAAGCTACCTGGTGGTTCTAGAGTGTGACCCTTTTTGATGTCTGATGGAGCAAATCCATTCGAGTCACACTGGGATGCTGCCTCTGTAGGCGATAGATTTAGCCTTCTTCCCTCAGCTCAGTTGCTTATCACCTCAATAGCTTCTGCCAATCTCTCACTTCCTCACCAGTTCTCTTTGTTCTGTTGGTTTTACATTTGGGGGTTAAATATTTACATTTTGTAATTTTCAAGCGGTTACTCAGAGGTAAGTATGTATATTCAATGCCTCATATTGACTTGTGACATCACTTACTACTCGCTGTATTACTCATCATTCATATGTGACCTTCTGGGAGAAGACACCCCTAGACTGAGAAAGCCAAGTTTCCCCTCAGAGCTCTGACACCACTCATGGTAAGTCTCCTGTGTTATCCATGGCTTTGTCCTTTTCTAGGACTATAAGCCCTAGGAGGCAAGGACAATGATTTCTTTATCTTTGAAGCTCTAAAGCCAGTGAAGTGTTGAATGAATAGATATCTGCAGAATTTACTCCATGAGCCTTTCTGCAGATATGTACAAGGGCAGCATGTACAAAAGCACAAGAGAGGGTAAGTAAAACTTGATCACAGAAAAATGGTTTTCCTATTTAATAGCTCTGTGAAGCTAAGCAAATTATTTACCCTCTTTGGGACTCATTTCCTCAGAATTGTGACATTCCTAATGGCCACTACATAGGGTTTATTGGGGTGGGGGGGCTAATTGCTTTAGTGTATGTAAAATGCTTAGTCAAGTGTCTGGCTCATTATAAGCACTCAATTCACTATTATTGTTTTAATTTAAATACTAATTTTGGGATATTTTTTAGAGATGTTGCAGGGCCTTTCTTGCTATCCCCCCCAGTGGAATAGCCATAACTGAAGAATTAAAAAAAATTTTTTTAAGTGTTTATTTATTTTGAGGACGAGAGAGAGTGCAGGGCAGGGGCAGAGAGAGGAGAGAGAATCTCAAGCAGGCACTGTCAGCCCAGAGCCTGACTGGAGGCTCCATCTCACGAACTGTGAGATCATGACCTGAACAGAAACCAAGAGTCAGACACTCAACCGACTGAGCCACCCAGGTGCCCCACTAATGCATGTTTTTGATGAAATATTTTAAGAAGTAGGCCAGGGGAGAAAAGAGCCTATATTTGAAGCCCTGGGAAGAAAAGACATGCTTGGGGGCTGGTTCTGGCCTCTAGAACGAGCTACTCTTGTTCCCTTCTTCCCCAAACTCTAGGGGTAGGAGTTCTCCCTTTCTTTCCATCTGAGGACACTGTGAGGTTTCAGTTTTCTTTCTTATGGAGATTAGTTTGAAAAGGAAATTAGTAAGTTGAAAACTTACTTGAGTAAGTTAACGTGTGGAATAAAGGTTTTTCAAGCTACATGAAGCACGGGATTTTTATTTTTCTAAACTCTTCAGAGTTTAGAGTGAAGGGGGGCAGAGCTTGTGGCATTGACTAATAAGAAA
The DNA here is from genome assembly GCF_008692635.1 of Crocuta crocuta. Lineage (NCBI taxonomy): Eukaryota > Metazoa > Chordata > Mammalia > Carnivora > Hyaenidae > Crocuta > Crocuta crocuta. The sequence continues at coordinate 11,300,909 of NW_027531504.1, forward strand.
ATATATGTAATCCCTGGATGTTGAAAAATTATAGGATTTTTAAGCACATTAGTTTCTTTGACACTTAAACCATGGAATAGTATTGGTGAAAGAGAATGGAAACTAACTTAAGTGTTGAAATTGGGTAATTTATTTGTTCATTTCATTTTTTGGTGAGGGAGTAGAAACTGAAAGTATAATGGTGAATAATGTACACATGGTTCCTACTATCACTGAGCCTGAAGACTAATGGAAAAATAAATAGTCTTTAAATAAAACTCCAAATGTGTAGTTGTAAATTGTGGGGCAGTTGAGAGATATTATCAGGGATTGGGGGGATTGGTAATTTAGATCAAGGTATGAGAGGACAAAAGAATACTTGAGCTGAGATATCATGGTTGAATAGAAGTTATCCATATGAACACTGAGGGGAAGACAATTCCAGAACACAACAGGAAGGATATATTTGGTGAGCTTGGCCACTACAGAGTCCTGATGGGGTGGTGTTTGTTATCAGGAGAGGGTAGTAGAGTCGGTGACTGCAGAAGCCAATGAGGACCAAAATTGGCATAACCTTGAGAAGCATATTAAGGACATTTTATGTTATACTTAGGGCTCCTAATGGAGCCACTGAATTACCTTTGCCAAGAAACAATTCTATTCAAGTTTAGTAAAAGATTACATTGGCTACTGTGAGAAGAAGTGTTTGGAAAAAGGCAAGAGTCACCTATTGGGAACAGGTAGGGAGCTAATGCTGTGGTATTGCAAACTAGGGTGCTAGTTGTGGAAGTAGAGCAAAGGGGTTGCATTTGATATTCAGTTTTGAGGAAATCAGCTGGATTTCCTCGACTGATTAGATGTGGGGAAATGAGGGAGAGGGAGATGTCATAGATGGCTTCTGGATTTCAGAGGGCAGCTGAGAGGAAGAGGTTTGAGAAAAGTATCAAGAGTCAGGGAAGAAACACAACATGGTATAACTATTCAGAGCAGTTAAGGGGCGCCTGGGTGGCTTAGTTGGTTAAACGCCTGACTTTGGCTCAGCTCATGATTTCATGGTTTGAGAGCTTGAGCCCCGTGTCGGGCTCTGTGCTGACAGCTCAGAGCCTGGAACCTGCTTCAGATTCTGTGTCTCCCTTTTTCTCTGCCCCTCCCCTGCTCACACTCTGTCTCTCTCCCTCAAAAATAAACAACATTAAAAAAACAATAATAAATAAATAAATACAGATGGTCCCTGCTTTAGGACGATTTGGCTTATGATTTTTTGACTTCATCATGGTGTGAAAGCAATACACATTTAGTAGAAACTCTACTTCAAATTTTGAATTTTGATCTTTTTCCAGGGCAGTGATATGTGGTAGGATGCTCTCTGGTGATGCGAGGCAGCAACAAGGAGCCACAACTTCCAGTTGGCCACGTGATCTCAAGAGTGAACAACAGATACACTTACAACCATTCTGTACCCGTACACCCATTCTCATTTTCAGTACAGTATTCAATAAATTACGTAAAATAATCAACACATTATCATAAACTAGGCCTTGTGTTAGATGATTTTGCCCAACTATAGGCTCATGCAAGTGTCCTGAACATGTTTAAGGTAGGTGAAGTTAAGCTATGATGTTCGGTAGGTTAGGTGTATTGAATGCATTTTTGACAGTCGATATTTTCAACTTACGATGGGTTTATTGGGATGTCACCCCAATGTCAATCAAGGAACATCTGTAATTACTTTTTTCCTGTTAATCAATCCTTCCAATTCTGGATTATGTCTTGACTTCATTAACACTTCTCTGACCATTTGAGACACAAATCAGTTGGCTATCTCCTCTCATCTTCTGAAGTACTTGTTACTCACCTGAAGTAACATGCTGCCCCTTGCACATACTATCCCTTATTCTGCTGACCTTGATATGTGATGCTCTTCTTTTTACACCTAGATTTTAAACTCAGAGGCAGGAGATTTGTTCTTATACTCCTTTCAATTCTCAAAATCATTTATTAGAATTTGTACATAGTAGGGTCTCAATAAAGATTTTTTGACTATTTAGTAATTGGAAATATCACTTTGAAAGAAATTTTGAAAAGGGCATGTTATTGTTAGTGATTCTTCTCCCATATTCTGTTCAGAGGGAAAAAATTAGATCATGTGTATAATCTAATATCTGAAATATCTTTGTGAGGATTCCATATAAAGAACGATAGAATTGGGGCCTGGGTGGCTCAGTTGACTGAATGTCCAACTTTAAAAAAAAATTTTAATGTTTGTTTATTTTTGAGAGAGAGAAAGAGAGAGGACTTTAGCAGGGAAGGGGCAGAAAGAGAGGGAGACACAGAATCGAAAGCAGGGTCCAGGCTCTGAGCTGTCAGCACAGAACCCGATACAGGGCTCAAACCCCCCAATCGCTAGATCATGACCTGAGCTGAAGTCAGACACTTAACTGACTGAGTCACCCAGTGTCCTAAGTGTCAACTCTTGATCTCTGTTCAGGTCATGATCTCACAGTTCGTGAGATTGAGCTCTACACTGGGCTCTGTGTTGACAGCATGGAGCTTGCTTGGGGGTACTCTCTGCCCCTCTCTTTCTTCTGCCCTCAATAAAAAAAATAAACTTGAAAAAAGAACTATAAAATTATTTATGGTGGCTATAGTTTATTGTAATATATAAGTTTAGTAAAGAGAGATTGAGGGAATTCAGCATATTGTTTTTAAGTCTCTGTATTCATTGTTCCTGTTAGAGGTGATGGTTGCATTTGGCAAAACGAGGTGTTGGTGGGGTTGAGGGAGAAGGGGATGGAAATGAGCGGAGATAGGGAGGTGAGGGAAGACTTACTAAAATACACACAAAATTTGTGTCTGTGTAATACATGAAAAACATTGCAACCTCAGAGGCCCAAACAGTGCTCTAAAATGATGCCCATAGTGGTACAAGTCATACCCACTACTTTCTATGTCTCATGGTTAATGATGAGTGTGGCTCTTTGATGGGTTTCTCCAATTACTTCTTCATCTCAGACTGCTTGTAAAGCAGCCTCTTACAACTTCCTTTGTCCATCACCCTTTGGAGTTTTTGAGTGAGGGGGTGGGGGGACAGATGATCACTGCTGCCACTTATCTATCAATTCCTGCTGTTATTAGTAATCATAGTTTGCTCCTTATTAATGTGAGCAGTTACATGGAAATAAAAGATGTTAAATGAACATCTCATGTATGGTAGGATTTGAGGTAGGCTGCTTTGAAGACATAGATAAGAAAACAAACTCCAAAATTTATGATCTCAAAGAGCATGCAGTAGCAAAGTCCAGTGTGCACATAGACATACAACTTTTCTCTTTGTAATAGAGATTTTTTTTTCTATAGAAAGCTTAGCTATTGGTATTTAAGGCTTTAGAAATCAGGATTAGCAGATTTATTTCTCCATGTGTTAGCTGTGTGGATCTTGGGCAAGATACTTAATTTCTCTAAGCCTTATTTGCATTAGTCCCCAAGTGAAGATAGTGACACCTTCATTCTAGGGTTGTTGTAAGAATTAAATAAGATAATACAGTCAAAGCTCTTAGTATATGTATTACACATGGTGAATGCTTAATAAATCATATATATACAAACGTGAAGATCTATTCCACTTGTCTAACAAGTGCTTGCATATTCATTTGTAGTTCTGATCTCTCCTTTGCAAAGACAAAATTGATGATAACGATCTATTTCTTAGGCTGAGTCAGACCATTTGGCCCAAGGACCCGCTGTTTCTTCACAACCCATGCAGCTCCCTTCCACGGTTTAACTTTCCGCCCACTCCACCCTTCATTCTCCCTCCTAACTGCTTCCTACCCGCCCTCATAGGACTTTCCCTTTTTCCAACTCCAAACGATTATGCAAGCGGCAGGTTGCTCTTGAGAATATATACTTATAAGAGCAAAATTCAGAATAAATACTTGGTTATTTCAAAGAATGAAATGAGGCAACTTGTCTTGCACTTTATCCATGAGTCAAGAAATTTATGGGCATGAGTATCAATATCAGCTTCACTGACTTGAAATAAACTTGATAAGTTGTTTGCTGTTTCTTGGCTTCAGCTTTATTGTTTGTAAAACAGAGGATTGTGAAATGGGAAGGTTGGGTTGCTTCCGATGACGGGAGATGTGTTATGGTGAGCAGCCCTGGGCAAGTTTGGTGAAACTTCACGGTCAGAGAAATCAAGGGATCCAAACTCTTGATTTTAGATTGGAAATTAAAGTATGGGAAGAAAAGGAAAGAACTGACTTTTCCAAAATATTTTGACGCTAATCCATCTTGTACTGGAACTGTTTCTGTCTTTCTCATTGAGTTTAAACATGGGGAGGAGTAAAAAAATGCTGAGAAAGGAATGGGAAGAAGGAATATCAGAAATCCAGGGTGCTGGTGTTGGGGATGGATTGGTCATAGTTATTGTCAATTCAAACCCAGGACTTTGCTCATATAGGCACCAAAGGATATTATCTTCCTTGTTGGTTCCCAAGAAAGGTAACCTTCCAAAGTTAAAGAATAAACATTGTATTTAATTGTTCACTAGGACTATTGTACAAGAGTTTATCTAACACTTTCCGGGATAGATTTATATTTTCAGCCTAGATTATATTTTTGGGTGCTTATTTTAATAAAGCAGTAATTTTCTAATTTTTATAAGGGATAGAGAAGAATTAGGATCTCTGAGATGAAGCTAGAATATCACTCCCAAGACTGTCCTCTTCTCAACCCATCTTCCCCACGCAAATTTAATGTAAATTACTCACTGCAATTTCAAATCTTAGACTTAAAAATAAGAATACAGACTTCCTCGTCACTGTCTGCCTGAGATATTACTGTCTGGATGGAGATGCTCAGAAAGCAAGAGAGCGTGTTATATATAATCATGCGTTTCCTTAAGCTAGCCCCTTTTCCCATAAATAACCACAGTGCCACTTACACTGTCATTCCACTCTTTTAAAAATAAGTGCTGACTTTTCATTACTATCACTGTGACAGTTTTAACATATTTTCTTACCTGCAGAAAAAAAGGAAAGCATGTCTGACCATTATAAATAAAGTCATCCATCCAGAACTTAGCTTTTCTCGAACATGGTACTCGTTAGGCAATCATCATTTTCAGGGAGGGAAATGAAAGGATTATATGACAGAGAGTGACCATTTGGAGAAGAGAGACAGGAGAAACCCTCCACTTAATGCTTAGGGGAAGCCTGTCTATGACGGGAAGTAATATCTGAGCTGAGAACAGAAGGGTAACGATGACAAATGGTCTATAATCATTGAGTATGTAATTATATTCTAGTCATTTACATACATTAATTCACTGTGTCCTGGGACTCGTGCTCCCAACTCTCTGCTTTGAAAAGTCTCTGCTGTTGTAGTTAAGTTCCATGAAGAACTGGAGAAAACCATTTCAGAAAAAGCAGTGGCAGGTGGAAAGTCTCTAAGCTCATATGAAGCCAGGTATGTTGAAGAATGGAAAGAAGTCTACGGTGGCTTGTGTGGAATAAGCTAGGAAAAAAATATTATATATGGGGAAGTGTGTTAGAAACCACAGCAAAGAATTTTGATTGTATACTTTCGTCTTTGGACTTTTATCTTGATCACTATTTTAATAGTTTGAAGGTCAGTTTGCTTCTAATGTGTACTCTATGCGATAATCCTGAGCATATCAGGACAACAGACACAAGAGTTTTAAAAAAATCATAGTATTTTATGCTTAGCATTATACAGATCATTATTGAGTGTGAGACTCTTTAGCTAACAAATATTTCTACTCCTTAAAATAACCAAGTCTAAATAATTCACCACATTGAATAATATCATTTACCATAGTCCAAACCAGGGCTATTGACCACTCCAGCAGATCATTTCTACTAGGTGCAATTTCCTCTTAAGGCATCTAAGGAAAGTATAAATATTTAACATCTTTGAGCAACTTGAGCAATCATAATTTGCTCTGATATTAAAAATACAATAGCAATGAAAAGTCTTTCTAACAGAATACAAATCCAGATCTAAATAAATATAGCATTCTTGTCTATAAACTTTTTCAGGAAACCTTGCATATCTTCAATGGCATTGCTTTGGTTTAGGCTTGTCCTTTTAACACATTGAGTCACAGTTTGGTGATCGGAGCTGTCTTCCCTAGCATTTCATCTCACTAGGAAATTGGCTCCTGGTTTTGAGCACATTTAACAAGTAATGCCTGCCAGGTAAGCAAGGACAAAGCTCTTTGTTGGTTCGGAGGAAGTTAACATTCTAAAATACCACGATGGGTAGAAACAGAAAAGTCTTTTATTCTTCTGTGTAGAATTAGAGAGTTGAGTTCTTTTATGATGATGGAGTGGATATTTTATTATTTTTTGATTTTTTATGTTTATTTTTATTTTTGAGATGAGAGTGAGAAAGCATGAGTGAGGGAGGAACAGAGAGAGACAAGGAGACACAGAATCAGAAGCAAGGTCCAGGCTCTGAGCTGTCAGCACAGAGCCCAATGTGGGGCTCAAACCCACAAACCATGAGATCATGACCTGAGCTGAAGTCAGATGCTTAACTGACTGAGCCACCCAGGCGTCCCTGGAGTGGATATTTTGGAAGTAACAAATCTTACAAGAATCGTCTTGACAGAAACAGACAAAAAAAAAAATTCAAAACAGAAAGTAGACTAACATTTAGGGTATTAAGAACACATGAAAAAAAAAAAAAGATTGACCACGAGGTTGGTGAGGATTGTTTTGGGTCAGTTACTAAGGAAAGGGGAGAAAAAACTTGATTCAGATGTAGGTACTAAGTGTTTATTATTTGAGTCCAGAAATGGATGGGAGTGGGTAAAAGGGGATGTTCCCTCAGTAGGTTGATGTTTTTGGCAGCATTACAACTGATGTTGCAAGAAGGGAAACAGTCTCAAGATGAAAATCTTTTACAGGTTGGCATTTTCCCAAAACTGTAATGTTGACAGGGAAGTGTGGGCACACCCAAAAACATCCTGATTAAATTGCAGGTGTTGTGCAAAACCAAGTGGGAAGAGCAAATATTTTATAACTAGTAAGCAGATTTTGGCAGTTGCCTTATATATAGTGTGTGAGATTATAAAATCTTATGGCATAAGGTAATTGTTTTATATTTCTGTTGTAAAACAGAGTTTTGCTCAGAGACTCGTACACTGTTTGATTGGGAATTTTCAGGTCATCTCTTCTAATGGATTTTTTATATTTTAGCAGAAATAACTCCTTTCAAATTAAATTATAAATTGAACTCTGCTAGGGACTCCAGGGTGGCTCAGTCAGTTAAGCAATCATGATCTCCCAGCTCTTGAGTTCGAGCCCTGCATCAGGCTCTGTGCTGACAGCTCGGAACCTGGAGCCAGCTTCACATTCTGTATCTCCCTCTCTCTGCCCCTCCCTTGTTCACACTCTGTCTCTCTCTCTCTCTCAAAATAAACATTAAAAATAATTTAAAAATAAACTGAACTCTGCTATATAAAAACAGATGGGGGGAGCACCCGGGTGGTTCAATTGGTTAAGCATCGGACTCTGATCTCGGCTCAGGTCATGATCTTACGGTTTCCTGAGTTTGAACCCCACATCTGGCTCTGTGCTGACAGCATGGAGCCTGCCTGGGGATTCTCTTTCTCCTCTCTCTCTACGCCTCTCCCACTCACACTGTGCCTCTTTCTCTCAAACTAAACATTTAAAAAAAGATGGTATTTTATTAGTAAGAATGAACTTATAAGTTTAAACAACATATTTACTCTTTATAGAGTGACCAAAGGGAACTAATGGAGTTGTTTTCATTAACACAAAGACTTGGAGTCAGAGCTAATGTGGGGCACTTGTGATTTCATGAAGTCCTTAGCATCTCATTTATTTTAGTATTTTTGTATGTTTGCACATGATTAAAAAATTCTGATTTCCACAGAAAGCTAATTGCAAATGGGAGCTTCAGCAGATCATTTTGCAATCTTAGGATATTCTTGTAGGAGAATCTTTTATCCTCAGGTCCACTCAAAAATGAGTCAAACTGGAAACACAAGTTAATGCATTAGTGGTTTCCAGTGTGCTGTCTCCTGGCATATAACTCCTTGGAGTGTTCTAAATATTATGATATTTAAATTGTTTCCAAACTCCTTAAAATGCAAATTGAATCCAATATCTGTTGAGCCCTTTCCACAGAAGTTCTTCTGCAGAAACCCAAGGTTCAAAAGTTGTTAGTGATAGTGTGGTAATTATTTCAGGCTTTCCTGAACTGAAGTGTGTGCAATCTAGCAAAATAAACAAGCTTAACACTGTTAAATAAAATAATTAATATTCTAGCTAGGAAATGTCACAGTTGAAACTAGACCCTGGGCCTCTTGACTTCCTTCCTGTTTGATTTTCATGGAGAATGAATTCAACACAATATAGTAATAGTTCACTTATTGTCAGTTTTATTCATTTAACACTTTAGTTTTATTCATGAGGACATGCCTTATGGGCTCCCACTCAATCTTTTTAATAGATGTTTCATCAGCTAGATTTAAAGTCCCTTGTCCAAAGGAACTAAGCCACTTAGTTTTTTATAGTCACTAGTGTAGTGTGTGTAGAGTAGGAAATTAGTGACATATTGATTATGCATTCAAAAATACATAAACTTATTCTCATATAAACATCTATCATTGATAATTTATTTGATTGTGACATGTTCTGTCTGTTGATGTTTCAAGCCATACTGTCTTCAGTGCATAGATGGATCTATCCACATTTTTGTTTAAAATTTCATGAAACATTTTTATGTACTGTTAGTGAATTAAAGGGATATATATTGAATAACCACTATGTCCCGAGCAATTGGTATAATTCCATGGACACAATGGTAAGTCTTTTGTGCGACTATTTCATATATCATAAATACAAACAGGTGTTCAGTAGAAACCATCATGCCAAGTTAGTAGCTATGATTGTTGAGTCTGACATTAAATTGGGCTTTTAATTAGGATGATTGGTATTTTCCCTTTCTTTTACTTGTAATGGTAGCATTCAAGAACCGAAATATCATTAGATTTGGTTTTATGTTGTGGGAAGATCAAAATTCCTTCTTTGGAAACATCCTGGTGTTGCTTCACATTATTTCCTGTCCCACTCCTAAAGGACGGATTATTACCCATCCAAGTAAAAGACCTGTTTAGCTCTTTAATTTTCATAGCAAGATTTCAATCTTATTTTTCTCTAAAGTGTTAGATTGAACTTTATAATAAACTTGATGTTTTGTCGATAAAAAGTAATTGAAAATTAGCAGTTACACGTGGTTCTGCCTAGTGTATGAATTCAACTGAAATCAACAAATCGTTTGCTATCCAACTCTTATCAAAAGCTCTGTGGATAAAAGTGACAATAACAGCGGTTTGGTTTAAAGCAGAGGTTGACAAACTTTTTCTGAAAGGGCCACATGTAAATATTTTAAGTTTTGTGGGTCATATAGTCTGTAGCATCTACTCAATTCTATTGTTGTAGCATGAAAGCAGCCATAGACACTAAGCAAATGAGTGGCTGTGGCTGTGTTCCAATAAAACTTTATTTATAAGAATAGGCAATGGGCTGAATTTGGCCTGGAAACCATAGTTTGCTCACCTCTGGCTAAAAGGATAGAGAAATGTATCCTTGGACCATGTTGTTTTGGTATGAATCATTAATGGATTGCCTTTGCAGAATTACCTTATGGTGGTTAGCTTTGGGTTTCCTTTTCTTTAAAAAAAATTTTTTTTATAGTTTATTTATTTTTGAGACAGAGAGAGACAGAACATGAGCGGGGGAAGGGCAGAGAGAGAGAGAGGGAGACACAGAACCTGAAACAGGCTCCAGGCTCTGAGCTGTCAGCACAGAACCTGATGCGGGATTCGAACCCACGAACCATGAGCTGAAGTCTGACCGTTAACTGACTGAGCAGGTTTTGGGTTTTCACGGGGGAAGAAGTTAAGAAACAACCATATGAAATTCTTTATCATATTTGCTCTGGGGATGTTACACAAAAATATTATTTATACGATTAACCAGTATTCTCCCTAGTGTATTTCTTCCATTGCTAAGATCTAGATAATGATTTGTTTCTTCTCTTGTTGAATTGGTTTTTATGATAATAAAACTCTGACTGTCTCCCTTCTTTGCTTTTGCTACCAGGAATATCAATACCAAATCCAAGCTTCAACTACAGCCACTATATTGACATTTATATAAAGGTGAAATTCCTTTGTTTCTTATAATTGGCCTTAATTTGACTATATATCTAAACTGATATATGTGCTATTCTCTTGCGTGCTTCTTTGTTTTAAACAGACTCAAATTCTTGCGGATTATGTTTGAGAGTAAATGTACAGAATCAGTACATGATACTTTTTTTTATCTGAAAATCAATTTCCTGCAAACTTTTAGTATCCAAGGTATGCAAGTATGCACTAATGAATTATTTTAATCCAACAAATAACTTATGAACATATATTCTTCTGTTCTCAAGAAGATTATAGTTGGATGGGGGAGACGTATGTATAAACAAATAATGACAAAGCTACAAGGTAATTGTCATAATGGAGCTACATATACCATGCAGCCTGGAGCGTGAGTTTTAGGGACTGATGCTGTGGCATCACCTTCTTCCCTGGCATGATGAGGCCAACTATGCCAAAACAGACCTTTTGTGAATAGTCAGTATTTCTTATAGAAAAGCTTAAAGGCATATAAGCAAGATGATGCTTGATGTTTTGATCTCCTGCATTAACAAGCTCAGATACTCTTCTCTAATTAATTCAGAACTTACGATCTACGTTTTAGAAAAGCATTAATTTCAACCAAGTTTTATTATATACTTGTGAAAGCCGTAGGTTACTTACATCTAAATTAGCCTCTGAACATTTCAAGGATTTGAGTTTATATTACAGGCCACCAGCTTTTTTCACCAGGGAAGCCAAGATATCCCTTCATGCTATTTAAGAACACAAGCAAGGTTAGGTTGGATGATTAAAAATTCATAAACACTATTTTGGTGACATTAAAGTAACTCAAAATATAATAAAAATATTATTTATAATTATTCTGTCTCAAAAAATTATTCTTCTTAGTAAATTAGGCTATTGTAATTATTTAATTCATATGCAGAATATTTTAACAATGTTAAAATTGTAGTTTATGTTGTTTGTGTTTAAGAAATTAAACATAAGATTTTTTTTCTATCAAGTCATACATTTTACATTTATAATTTTAATATCTAAAACTTATTTACTCAGCACCTATTTTGTGCTGTGTTTTGATCAATATATGTAAGGTTCTTGACTTCAAAAAGGCTACATCCTCATGAGAGAAGACAGATGATAAACACAGAGACAGATTTTTAAAAATATATAATTAATTGGTGATTACAGCTATTATAAAAATAAAACATAAAAATGAGATAATTAAAAACTTCTGGAGGATGGTGGTGGGTGGTAATCTCTGAAGGTCTCCGTAAAGAATGGTGAGAAGAAGCCAGCAAGTGGAAACCTAGCAGGGGAGAGCAATTATTTAGAATTTATTGGAAATTCCTTATAGTTAGGAAATAAAGTAAAAATTTTAATATAAACAATATTGCAAAAAATCCAATTTTATGTATTTTTAATCCTTTCTATTCTTACCTATAATGGGAAAGATATTTTTTAATAAATTATCATCAAGCCATGTGGAATGATTATATAATTAGTTGGTTTTCTTGTACATGCTTCACAAGAGGCAAAGTCCTAAACCTGTTCCTTTGGAGAACTACCACGGGTTTCACTTATCTCCCAGGAGGGAGCCTGAGGCAAAGGGCTTCACGGCCTTGACCTCTTGAAATGTCACCAGAATGGAGTTAAAAAGTATGGATGTATGGGGAGGGTTTGAAGGGTGTTTTAAAGATCAAATAAGAAAGGGGAAAGTGGGTTGTGGGAAATGAGGCTCCCACTCACTCAATGTGAGGCTGATATTGACTGAGAGATGAGACAATATAAAAAGTTGATATTAGAAGTTGCTTTATCCTTTTTCTACAAGCATGTTTATGATCAGCTAACAGAATGAGAATGTTCTCTGTCTGGTATTGGACTATACTTGCATGACTGTCCAGATAGTGTAGTGTGTCATTGAGAATTTGAACATACACATGGTTAAAAAAGTTAAAATGCCTTTAAATTTTGTTTCTTAGAATAAATGATCAGAATTGGATTTCTAGGTCAATTGGTATTATGTTTGTGGTTCTTAATATATGACTACATTCTTTTCAAAAAGGCTATCCTGTACAATATACTTAGCCTTCTGTGAGCATCATCTAAGGCTTATCTTGCCAGACTGATATTAAACATTTTTTTAGGGGCGCCTGGGTGGCTTAGTCGGTTAAGTGTCCGACTTTCACTTAGGTCATGATCTCGTGGTTCATGGGTTCGAGCCCCGCGTCGGGCTCTGTGCTGACTGCCAGCTCAGAGCCTGGAGCCTGTTTCAGTCTGTGACTCCCTCTCTCTCTGACCCTCCCCTGCTCATGCTGTCTGTCTGTCTGTCTGTCTCTCTCTCCTAGAAATAAATAAAAAAAAATAAAATAAAAATAAATTTTTTTTTAATGTTTATTTATTTTTGAGAGAGAGTGAGAAAGAGAGAGCATGAGCAAGGGAGGCACAGAGAGAGAGGGGACAGAGGATCTGAAGCGGGTTCTTCTCTGACAGCAGCAAGCCCAATGCAGAGCTCAAACTCACGAACTGTCAGTCAGTTCGCTCAACTGACTGAGCCATCTAGGCATCCCTTGCCAAACTTATATTTAAAATACAATATAAATTCTTGCCTGTGAGTTTATGTATTGGAGACTGCTTATTTAACTGGCCACCTGCTGAGTCTGTCTAAAGGCACATGCTGAACACCTTCATGGATGGTCCAGTCTAAAATTCACAATAGAGCATGTAGCTTCCTTCCTCGGGGCAGCCCTCCCTGCCTGTGTGGCTATTTGACCAGCCTATGGATCCTGTATCTTCCCTGTAAATAGATCCTTGGCTTCTAGGTAATGCTGGCAGCTACTCTCTGGAAGCTCCTCTCTACTACTACTCCCACTCATTGGTTAAGTCCCTGATTATTTCCTTTGTGACTGCAGAAGGAAATCTTCACTTAAGAAAGTATCAATTATCTATTGCTATGAATTACCCAGAAAATCAGTGGCTTGTAACAAACAATAAGCATTTATTTAATTCATGAGTTCATGGGCCAATGATTTAATATGGATGGTTATTCTGGTCTCCATTAAACTTGCTCCCATGTGGCAGTTGGTTGGCTGTCAGCTGGGGGTGATTGGGCAGCTGGGCTGTTTTCATTCACTAGCAGACTATTATAGGTCTGTTTTCCTTGCATGGCAAATGTTATAAAAAATAAGTGGAACATCCTAAGAATTTTGGTGGCTGGTACAGTTGTAATCCACCTTTGAGGCTTCTGTGTGGTTGGTAAACAATTGTCTGATTTTCAAGGGGATCCTTTAATATAATTCATTAAAAGTCTAGACCCTGGAGTCAGAGTCTCTGGACTCAAATCATGGCTCAACTAGTCACTAACAGTGTGTCCTAGGCCAAGTTATTTAACCCGTCTGTGCTTTGGTTTCGTAATTTGTTATCTGGGGATAATAATTCTACCATAGTGGGTTATTGTGAAGTTCAATTAATGAATACATGTGATATGTTCAGAGCAATACATGTAATATGTTCACATAAAAATGCTAAGGAAAAATATTATCTGTAAAGTATTTTTCCTGTAGGTCATTTTTATTGGTTTCCTCAGAGATCTTATTGCTGGAAAACTCAACTCCATTTCTGTTGATTTAGCCCAGATCCTTCAACTGTCTGCTTTTGACTGGCCAGCAGGGCCTCAGCTTCTCTCAGGTCACCACCTGTGGGGTGGTTCCACTCATTCAGACATCCTTTGGCATGGAGTACGTTTCCAGATGCTATGGCTCTCACAGCCTGCGCGCTCATGGGGGTCCAAATTTGTGCCACGGCTCAGTACTCTGAGAAACTCATATTTGGCCCTACAGGCACTGAAAGCAGAGCTTTCTGCCATTGTTCTATTGCTAGGCAGACCATTCTAGCTAGCCTATTTTTCTTTAACTTTTCTAGCAAAGCCACCTAAGACTGTGACTGTTTCTCTTAAATCTTTGTGCTAAGGCCGATCCTAGAGCAGGTCGAAGATAACAGGTAAAGAAGGTGCGGGAGGTTGAGTGGGGGGAAGAGAAGAACCTGGCCAGACCCCATGTCTCGGGTCCAGGGGTCACAGCCCACGTTAGGCCTAAGCTGGGAAGATGAAACAGACTTTATTTGGGACAAAAGTTTGGATCTTTGATGTCACACTGAATTGGATTTAAAAAATCTATTTCAGTTCCTACCACAAGCAGGCTCAGGCTTCATATGCAAGAATACACTTATTTAACAAAACAAGCATTATAATCTAATAGGAAAAAGACACTCACACTCATGGTCATCAGCCTAATGCTGAGGTACAAGGGCAACTTTATCACCCGTCCCCCAATTTCCCCTCTCTAGTCTCCTCAGCTGACGACCTAGTCATGTCTCACTTAGTAATGATGGGAGAACTGGTTTCAACCCACAGTTTTTGGAAATCATTCAGCGCCCGTAGCCACGGGGGTATCGGAACTCTTTTGGACAAATCGTAGTTTTGTTCTCCTTAATTGAACCTGGGATAATGTGGAAAGTTGCATTTAAAAATCCTACTTCATATTGATGATGGTGTTTTGTGTTTCATTTTGTAGTCGGCGTTTGGGTCAGAATTACACAATTGCATTAATCGTTGCAACCACGGTTTTCTAAAATTTCTGTTTCGTGTATTTCTCCGTGTGTAGAGTATGTGCATTTCACCCATTATTGAAGTATTCCAGGCACATGCTAAAAACTTAAATAAAAGCTTACAAATTAAAGAATTAAAGAAACACATTACGCGTTTGATTATCTCAATCTTATCACATTTTCAGTTCTGATTCCAAATGGCTAGTGGGAGAAAAGATGTCTTCTAGCTGAAAGCAGCAGTCACTACCGCACACAGTCTCAGTGCTAGAGGCAATCATTGTGAACTCTGAAACTACTCTGTTTTTAGTTTTGGGGGGGAATTAGTAGCATTTCAGGGATGAAAATGGTTATACGACTAGTTTTTGGCATATCAATTTTGGACATCTATGCACAATCTGATATGTCAACTAAATCAATCTCTCACTCTTTCCTTTTCCCATCCCAGTATTGTTATATTATTTTTAAAATTCCTCTATTTGTGGGCTTATAACTTTGAATAATGTATCTTAACATTTATACCTTATTCTATTAGTTCCTGAGGTTTGAATTTGAAGGATGAAAGTATTAGCCTCCCCATTCTAGCTTTCATTTCATCTCACCTTTCACCTCCTAGCTTCAGTCATGGATAATTTTTACATTGTCAAGGCAATTGATGACATTGTCAAGAAATACTGATAATACTTCTTTATTATTTTGTGACCATAACTGAACTGTTAGTACATGTATATGGGAGGTATTGAAACTTCAAAAGCTGTGGACACCAGGCAAGTATGAGTTAAAAACTGGTAAACTTAAAAATAATTTTTTTTAAATGTTTTATTTATTTCTGAGAGAGAAAAAGAGAGACAGCATGAGCAGGGCAGGGTCAGAGAGAGAACGGGACACAGAATCTGAAGCAGGCTCCAGGCTCTGAGCTAGCTGTCAGCACAGAGCCTGATGCGTGGCTCGAACCCACAAACCATGAGATCATGACCTGAGCCAAAGTGGGATGCTTAACCAACTGAGCCACCCAGGTGCCCCTGGTAAATTTTAGTAAACTGGTGAGTGCATGCTGAGTGTTACATGGATGAAAGTGGACCCAGTAATGCAAAATATCCTGGTGTTTTAAGAAAAGCCTGATAATCCAGATTTTTATGTGAAACCTTCTGATTTAAAAATGATGAACCTCATTTAATTAAAATACACACACACACAGTAAGTCAAATAAAACACTTTGGCTGATGTAGCCCATTGGGCTACCAATTTGTGGACTTCCAGTGTATAAATTGTGTTTAAAGTTTATAAATAAATAAATGTAATTTATATTTTTATAGCTTTCAAAAATTATTCATAGCATATTAAATGCTAATTTCCATTCTTTTAAAAAATTTGTTATGTTTAATTTTTGTTTTTTGAGAGAGAGACAGAGTATGCATGGGGGAGGGGCAGAGAGAGAAGGAGACAGAATCCCAAGCAGGCTCAGGCTCTGAGCTATCAACACAGAGCCCTACACAGGGCTCAAATTTGTGAACCACAAGATCATGAGCTGAGTGAAAGTTGGATGCTCAACCGGCTGAGCCACCCAGGTGCCCCTAATTTCCATTCTGAAATAGATTTTTTACTCTTGCTGTTCTTAGATTCTAATTTATATTGTCTCCTTTCATTAAATACTTAAGGTCTTCCCCCTTACTAAGGAAAGTACCAACTTCAAGTCCTTATTTTCTCTGGGTGTCTCTGTTCCATCTAGACTGATGGATCTTTTGAGCTTTTTGCAGTTTTCATCCAGGTACTGACAATTCTTGGTTTTGTTTTGGTTCATCTTGTCTTTTGTTTTTGGCATAGTTCTCCCATTTTTTTGGCTTGAAGTTTTCCTTTCTTGGTTTCATCCCTTGTTTTCCTGGAAAACATCCTTAAGTAAGTTCCTAAGAGAGGATGTGTAGGAAGTAAACATCGGAGTCTTTGTATGTCTGAAATGTTTTTATTCTACCTTATATTTGACTGTTAATTTGGCTAGATATGGAGCTGTAGGTTTAAAATTATTTTCTCTAAATTTAAAACCATTTTTTTCATTGCGACTGTTTTTCAAAGTGTTTTATTAACCACTGGCTTTCAAACATATTTATGGGTATAACTTCACAATGTTTTCCTTATTAAAAGAGAATAATAAAATATAATAATTTATATTCACATTAGGAGAAAAAAAGCAAATCTGAGAACAGAATAAAGAAAGTACAGTCAGTATTGCTCTTGTGAAATCCAATAACAGTGTTAGTCCCCTTTTTGTTTTTCTCTATATAGAAACCTTTAGGATTTTCCTGTATGTTTCATGTTCTAAAAAAGTTTTATCATGATGCATCTAAGTTGGAGTATTTTTCCTTCATTGGAGTACATCATAGAAGCTTTTTATTGAAATATTCATATTCTTAGTCTTGGAAAATCCTTGTTATGAGTCTTTTTTTCTTAATAATTTTAGTGCTTTTCTTTTTTTTCTGATTTCATTTTATAGTATTAATGGAAGCTGCAATTTGAATGTCACCTGGAATAGTCGACCTTTATGAAACTGAATCTAGGAAGGGACTTGGTTTTGCTTTCCCATTTTATTTTACTTGTTTAATATGTTTTTTCTCTTGACTTTATTTTCTTCATTCTGTACATGTTTAGAAAGTCAATAAGACTTACTTTAAAAAATATCAGCCAACTCCTCAACTCCTCTCTAGCCTCCATTTTCATTTCTATTTCAAGTCCCTCTACTTATTATTTCTAGTATTTGCTTCCACCATCTTAATAACATGCTTACAGATACTTTTTTCACCCCTATTTTTTTTTTTTTACTCTGAAGCCAAGGATTTAATTTCGTAATACATGCCTCTCCTCACTCTCTACAGAAATACTTTTACTCCCCCATTTTCCAGATATAATCTTATCATTCTTTCACATTAAATCAATATTCAGTGTTTATACTTTTATAACCAGATAGACTTCATTCACAGATGAACTGTGCAATGCACTCTCATTTACTTTCCTTTCCCATATAAATTTTCTTTTTTCCTGGAGTCTTCACTATCTAGCTTTTTCCTTTTTGTTTTATTTTCCGAGTACCTATCTCAATTCAACTCCAAACATTTTGCCAGAATTATAAATCCTCTCTCAATGCATTCAAACTTATCAAATAATCTCTTAAACTCAGTTAAAAGCACTGAAGTTATACCCCCCAGATGGGTAGATTTGATGTTTCCTAGTCTAGCTGTGCTGTTGTGTGCTTGGGATCCCCCTTCATCATCACCATCTTGGAAATTCCCTTCAACTCTCTCCTGTGTTGGAGACTATTTCCTGGTTCCCATCTCTTGGTTCCTTTTTCTTGGTTTATCTTCTCTACTAGTTCCAGAGAAAAGGTACATGGGAAGTACAGTTTTGAAATCTTTCAAGCCTATTCCCACTGTTGATGAATAATTTATCTCGGTATAGACTTCAATATTAGATGACGTTTCCTCTTAGAATTTTCAAAGCATTATCTTCCCACCAGAATTACCTTCAGAAAATCAGGTTTGATGTTATTTTGATTCTTGGCTTCTGATCTGCTTTTCTTTCTGGGAAGATCTGAGATCTTTTCACTCTTGGTATTTTGAAGTTTCATGTTTTTAAACCTTAATGTGGAGTTTTCTTTATTTATCGTATTGAGAATGTGATGGACCCTTTCATGTTCAGTTCATGGAATCTTTTCTCGGATTATTTCTTTAACAAAATCTTGGCTTTTCTTTTCTCCATTCTTTTTATCTGGAACTTTTGTTGGTTAAATGGTGGGCATTCTGGCCTGTCTCTCTTGCTTTCTAACTGTTTGTCTTTTGTCTTACATTCTAAATTGCTGTCTCCACTTTACCCTCTAATCCCACTATTGCATTTTAAACTTCTAGTAGCAGACTTTTAATTTCGAAAGCTCTTGTATTCTTAATGTTCTGTTAAAAGCAGCATCTTTCTCATTGTTCCATAGCTGCCATATCTTTTCTTATCGTTCGGTAGATATTTGTTTAGAGAATAATTTTTCTGTCTCATCCCTCCCAGTCTCTTTTACTGTTTGTTTTGGTTGCTGTCCCTTATGCTCAGAGTTTTCCTCAAATGCCTTGTGTCTTCTGGGTGTCCATTCATACTTAAGTTCGAGGCACTAAGAAGCTGTCTGGAATCTCTGATGGGCTTTATTCCAGCATGATTTGGTTTGGATGTTTTACTGGACAAACCACAACCATCAGTATTTGTAGATCTTTTCTCACAGGCTGGTCATCTGAAAATTTCCTGCCCAGGGATCTAACCTGGCTGCTGGTGCATTCTGGGGACTGAGTGAGGACGGGGAAGGGACCCCACTCTTTGATACATCACTTAAATGCTTTATTTTCAGAATGTCACTTTGACTTCGCTTGTTCACACTATAAGATTCTCTTGCTTTAATCCCTCTAAAGAATAGTTTTTTTTCTGTTGGGTGGGGAAGGGAAAGTTCTCTGGCTGAGCACTTTGGGAAAGGTGAACCTGGGCAGTGAATGGGTCGAATTGTTTTTGGCTATGATCCAGAAGTTGCTTTCAAATCTGTTTGAGCCACATCATTATGTCTCTTTTAGATGTAAATGCTATCTTTGATTATGAAATGTTCCAGGGTTCAAGTTTATTCCTGACTTTATTCTATGGCTGGTGTATGTTTAACTTTCCCCCCTCTTAATGTTAGTCATCTTCATCTGTTGGCTTCATAGATTCTAAAGTTTTGATGCTGTCATTTTGTTCTCTATCCCCATTCTCCTTATAGATTTATTGCTTTTTTCCCCCCTTCACATCTTCAGTGTTATTCTAGTGAAGTGTGGAAAAGGAATGAAGATCAAAATGTGTCTTCAGGGCACCTGGGTGACTCAGTCTGTTAATCATTTGAGTTTGGCTCAGGTCATGAACTTGCAGTTATGAGTTCGAGTACTGCGATGGACTTTATGTTGACAGCTCAGAGCCTGGAGTCTGCTTTGGATTCTGTATCTCCCTCTTTCTCTGTTTCTCCCCTGTTCACACTCTGTCTCTCTCTTTCTCTCAAAAATAAATAAAGATTAACAAATTTTAAAAAATGTATACCTTCAAGTTGTCATGTTCAAACAGAAGTCTGTTTTTAATTCAACATTGATCTGATGGGATATCAAAGTTTGGGAGGATTTTAAACTAACAAAATCAGGGGCACCTTGGTTGCTCGGTTGGCTAAGCGTCCAACTTCAGCTCAGGTCAGATCTCAAGGTTTGTGGGTTCGAGCCCCACACCGGCTCGGTGCTGACAGCTAGCTCAGAGCCTGAAGCCTGTTTCGGATTCTGTATCTCCCTCTCTCTCTTCCCCTCCTCCACTCATGCTCTCTCTCTGTCTTGAAAATAAATAAACTATAAAAAAAGAAAATAAACTAAAAAAAATCATACAAATTCCATTACTTTACTAGAACTATTTCAAAAATTATTGTTCAAAAGCTTACATATTTTATAATCAGTTTACTCATACTATACATACTTGCATTTGTGATTTCATTTAATATTTCATCATAAATGTCTATATTTTCCTATAGAATATTCTTAGTTGTAATCATATCATGTTTCATTGGGCTGATGTCACATTATTTAACCAGTTTCTAATATTGGAGTCTAATTTTTTCTTATTATTCATAATATCAAAATGAACATCTTTTTACTTTTTTGCCTTCTTGAATTTTTTCCCCTAAAAATATATTCCTTACCATACAGTGACTGGATCCAAGAGTAGGAACACCTTTGTGAGTCCTATCAAACGTTTCCATATTGATTTTCCAAAAATTTTATACCCAATTTTAATACCCCTCAATGACTGAGGAGATAACACTAATTTTACCCAAACTATTTTTATTAACAACTTGACCCTTCCAAGTGCTTTCCCAAAACCCAGATCTTGTTTAAGAGACGTGTTCTTTTAATCCATTTTTGCTGTATACATGTTTCTGAGAATCTGGTTAAGACTATGGACATTCTCTCCCCCCTCCCCAGCTGAATTCCCTCAGCTACACGGGAGGATATGCATGTACATACACACAGCCCTTTACACATAATTTCAGGCATTTGGATGAACACCTTTGAAGGCCATTCTGTGGGCTCTGGTACAGACCCTAATCTCTAGAGATAGCACCTTTCAGAGCTGTGAACATCAAATTCCTTTATTGTCAATAAATTCAAACTTAGATAAAATGAAATCACTGAATCACTGAGGACCCCATAGTCTGGGATTCATGTGGTTCTTTCCTTTACCCCTACGATTATGGCTAAATCTAGGGCCATGGACAGGGATGAGGAGCTAATTCTTATAATCTTTGTTTAATTTCTGTCTCTGAACTACTCCACTGTTTGTATTTATTGGCCAGAAACATGATCACTATATATGTTGGGTACACAAACTTTAGTCAAAAAATGAGCAAACCAGGAAGCTTAAATGCGGATTGGGTGTGAGAAACTTGGAGAAAAATAATAGAAAGAGCATGTGGAACTAAGAGTGGCCTATTCTGAGGCATTATACAATCTTACATGATAAAACGCATATTGAGGAACTGAAATTAGAACTCTTGGTAACCATGGGAACAGCACTGTTATGGCTCAATTGTTAGAAAAACAGTCCTGGGATTTCTGTGAAATGGAAATGATTGTTTAGATAATGATACATCTCCAGTGTGACAACTGATAGTGAATTTCCAGCATTATTGGAAGTGGTAGGCCAAAATGTGAGGAACTTCTCAAACCCAGCTTTCCAAATTATTTCTCCCTGAAATAAACACAGTTAAGTTTTATAGGAAATTCTAGCATTTGGCGTTTTGCAATGTGATTTTGAAATTTTATAGCCATAATTTTCCTGTATGTCCATAGTTTTCCATATCCCTCTTTTTTGCATATCTATATTTAGCAGTTTTGCAGTAGCTTGCTTCTGGAAAAATTTTATGTGAGAAATTCTATTATTCTAGTCTCCAGATCCCAGAGTTAATTTTAGAAAGAGAATTTAGAAGTTAGATGCAGAGTAATCTTAAAAGAGGAAATTTATCTACATATAAGGAAGTAGTAAGGTCTGTGATATCTTTGCTATGGAGAAACTCTATAATAATAAAATAATTAACATTTATTTCCAACGTAACATGTACCGGGAGCTATACTTCTTGTTTATAAAAATAAGCAATAATGCGACTTCTTTTTTATCACTCTCAATGTTTACAGAATGTGAAAATGAGGCTCACGAAGATGAAGTAATTTCTCTAAGGTAGTACAATTATAAGTGACCATGTGGTGACTGGACCACACTCTTCGTTTCCCATGTCTTTTTATATCCACACCTTGTGCTCTTTCTATTACTCTGTGTGGTCATTAAGATCTGTATCTGCTACATTTTGGTAAATACACTGATATGTGTGTTGCTTTCTAATTCTCTGCAAAATTAAGAACTTATATTGCTGTTCCTGATGACTGATAAATGCTTCCCCTCAATCATAGCCTCCTGTCTGTTCATGGCTCTGTTCAAGTGCCCCATCCTTGTAATAAACCTTTTAAAAAATCTACTCAGCTGTATTATCTGTCCTTCCTTGACATCTCCACAATGTTCAGTCTTACATTTCTTATGTTCCTTTGTAACTTTCCTCTTCTGTTGTGTTCATGTTTGGTTTAGCTACGTGAAGGAGTCTTATATACAATAAATGTCCACATGATGGTGCCTCATTCTTTTTTAAGCGGTTAGTTTTTGTCAAATGACCCGATTGCACTGATCTTTGTATGTCTTCAGGTGACTGGGCAAAGAAGAAGACAAAAGTTGCAGAAATGTAGGTAATAATTAAAAAGAGTGTTTTGGGGGAGAGCCTGGGTGGTTCAGGCGGTTAAGAGTCCAACTCTTGGTTTCGATTCAGGTCATGATCTCAGTTTGTGGGTTCGAACCCTGTGTCTGGCTCTGCTGACAGTGCATAGCCTGTTTGGGATTCTCTCTCTCTCTCTCTCTCTCTTTGTCTCTCTCTCTCTTTATGCCCCTCCCCTGCTCTCTCCCTCATACAATACAATACAATACAATACAATACAATACAATACAATACAACAAAACTGAGGAAAGTTTTTTAGAATAGATAAAAGCTTCCCTGAGGGGCATCTGGGTAGCTCAATTAGTTAAGTGGCCAACTTCAGCTCAGGTCATGATCTCACAGCTCATGGGTTTAAGCCCCACATCAGGCTTTGTGTTGACAGCTTAGAGCCTGGAGCCTGCTTCAGATTCTGTGTTTCCCTCTCTCTCTGCCCCACCCCTCTCTTCCTCAAAAATAAATAAAAATTAAAAAAAATAAAAAACAAAAAACTTTCCTGAAAAGCAAGCTTTGGAAAAAGACTGATGAAAATTCCAATTAGTTCTAAAAAACTAAACAAAATAGAACAACAACAAGAACAAAACAATGAAAACTGGTCTTTATGCAATTTCACTAAGCTGAATATTTTATAATTTAAAAAATTGGCTTTTTTTAGTGGCTGTAAGACCTCAGAAAAGTATAAGTCTATCAATGAGTATGACATCAATGATGACCACAACCTATATGAACC
This sequence comes from Crocuta crocuta, assembly GCF_008692635.1. NCBI lineage: Eukaryota > Metazoa > Chordata > Mammalia > Carnivora > Hyaenidae > Crocuta > Crocuta crocuta. Next base: position 11,324,258 of record NW_027531504.1, read on the forward strand.
CAAAACATTTAATTTTCCCAAAGTTAATTTCTAGATTTCTACATATGCTCACTGCCAAATATATTCATTGTTTCCTTCTCTATATTTGAAACTTCCTTTTGTGGAAGAGGTCTAACTTATGGTAAACCCACTGCTCAAAAACTCATTTAATGTAAGGCCATCCTATACAACATGGATATGTTTTATTTGAATCAATAATTGATTGTTGAACATCTTTTCAAAAATTCTAGTAACAAGAGATGGCTAGAAGGAATAACAGTAGTAATTCTCACATTATAGCTTCAACTTACGTAATAATCTGAAAACTAAAAAGAGCCCCCAAACAAAAGACATGCACTCCAAAAAATCCCCAAACTAACCAAAATTCTCAAACAACATGCATGTATTAATGTTTATAATTATGGCAATATTAGTTCATGTAGAGTGCACATAATTTGTAGTGTTATTCTTAAATATGAAGTGTTATTCTGGTAGGAGTCTCTTATATGATTTACCTGTTCAGTGCCATTCAATAATCAATTAGGCTGCCTAACTTAATAACAGATCATACTGGCTTGTTAGGCTTTAATCGAAGCAAATCAGGACTTCAGAGGGTTTTTAAAACCATTTCCCTGAACAGTCTTGTCTATCTCTTACTGGTTACATAGCTCATACATTTCCGTTTGCAATTCTACAAGAAAATGCGCTTTTGGTTAGGTGAATGTTTGTAAGAGCCCTTGAATTTTCTTTTCTTTTCTTTTCTTTTCTTTTCTATTCTTTTCTTTTCTTTCTTTTCTTTACTTTTCTTTTCTTTTCTTTCTTTTCTTTTCTTTCCTTTCCTTTCCTTTCCTTTCCTTTCCTTTCTTTTCCTTTCTTTTCTTTTCCTTTCTTTTCCTTTCTTTTCTTTTCTTTTCTTTTTTTTTTTTTTGAATGAGGCTGCTACCTCCAATAGGCATAGTTGGTGTATTTTTTCCCTAAATTTTTAATTCAAGGTTAGTTGAAGGGTAAAGGAATTAGCTCCTTGTGTAGAATGTGTTATATTTGGAAAAGTTTTTTCATTACAATATGTGCCAAATACAAATGATAGTGAGATATTGGGTATTATTATCATTAGGATCCCAAATTTATTGATGGCACACACTGAAATGGAATGTAGCCATTTTATTTTCCATAGCTGCGGTAGATAGAATGTTGCCTCCCTCCCCAAAGATGTCCAGATGGAACCTGTCACCTTACATAGCTGGTCCAGTTGAATCACATGAAACCTTAAGAATAGAGATCTCTCACAAGCTGGGTGAGAGAAAGTGATGTGAAGCTGGATACGTGGTCAGGGAGATACCATATTGCTGGCTTTGAAGATGGGAGAAGGGATCCAGGAATCAAGGGACACAAGCTATTTCTAGAAGTTGGAAAATGAAAGGAAAGATCCTCCAGAAAGGAAATAGCCTCTGAGACCTTGATTTTAGCCCAGTGAGGCTCATGTGGGATTTCTGACTCACAAAACTGTAAGATCAAGAAATTTGTGCCATTTTAAGCCACCTTGATTATGGCAATTTGTTGTGGCAGCAATAGAACCCTCATATAATAACTGAGATAAATGTTCTCATGAGGCCCCATCCCTCTGGCTGGCAGGAAAAACAATGTGAACCCATCAAGTAAAAGTATTTCAACCCCTTCTGATTTAAACTGCTGTGTGTTGAGGTCCCTTGTTCTCTTTTGGGTAAATGTTTGCTCTCCCAAAGTTGCTTTTCTTTCTGTTTTTGCCAAGATGGCACATAGGCTGATGGGGTGGAGGGGGCCCGTATATCTTCTTGGGAATGAGGGAAAGGTGGCTTATCCACAAGCCTCTCATTATGGATCTGTTTCCAGTAATCTTGCTTGTTGCTGTCTGCTGAACGTGCTGGTGTTATAGCTGGTCCTTCTGACCTTTGAGTATGCACTAGGAGAATGATGCTTTGGGGAAAAGCAAAGTAGGACGCAGAGAAAACTTTTTCCAGAGAGGAGAAAGAAGTAAAAATCTAGTCTCTTCCCTTGCTGGCTACAGTAGACACCACTATTGCCATGGTCAATGAGGTCCCATCCTTAACCAGCCCTGGACTCTGCTGACCAAGTGGTCTTGGCACTTCTGCAACTTCTGGGTGGCCACGCGAGCACTTCTGTATCTTCTCTCTTCTGGGCCAAGTCCATGGGAGGCTATAAACCTCATTTCAGTCTCCTTTCCCTGAAGCTGTGCTGTCAATCTTGGGCCTTTTTGGTCTAAAAAGCTCAGGGTTTCTCCTCACAGCTTTGAGCCTTCCACCAAACCCATGCAAATGGAGGACCAGCTCTGACATTCTTAGGATTCTTGTGCTTATCCACATGCGTGTAAAGCATGTTCCCTCATTTCTGTGCATAGTGTTTGCCGAGAATTTGTAGAAACTGGACATCTTACCTCCTCAGACTGCCTGTCTTTATTCTCCTTCTAAACTCTTCTGGGATTAAAAAGGTCTGGATTTTTATTTATTTTCCAACTCTGTAAGGGACTTTCTCTGCATCTTACTTGACTTACTCAGAGTAGCCCAACCTCACTTTTTCATAGTAATTTTAAGAGTAATAATAGGGAAGGATATCCCCTTCACATTATAGAAGGAACTCTGTGATCTGAATTGACCACATTTGTTTCTCGATAGGGTAGCTTCAGGACAATGAAACATAAGAAACCATAAAGACTGAAAATACACTGGTTTAATGCATGGATCGGCACATTACAGCCCACAAACTGGCTGACTGTTTTTGCAAATTAAGTTTACAGAAATACGTGCATTCATTGACAAATTGTCTCTGATTGCTTTTGGGCTATAATGGCAGAACTGAGGAATGCAATAGACACACTGCAAATCCCCAGATATTTACTATCTGGCCCTTTAAGAAAAGTGTTTGCTGACCTCCAGTTTAATGTATTCATTCTCTATAACTATGTAACAACCCTAAAATCTGGCAGCTGAAAACAACAAACATTTATTTTCTGATGTTTCTCTGGGTCGGAGATCTGGGCTGCCTTATGGGTAATTGCTGCTCAGTGTGTCTCCTGAGGTTGCAGTTGAGCTGTTGGCCAGGACTGCAGTCATCTGAAGGCTTTCCCGGGGCTGAAGAATTCACCTCCAAGCTCACACAGGTGTTTGTCAGCAGACCTCAGTTCTCACTGGCTGTTGGCGTGGAGACCTCGGTTCCTTGCCACAGAAGCTTCTCCATGGGGCTGCTCCACACGACAGCTGGCTTTCCCAGGAGTAGGTGATGAAAGAGAGAGAGAAACAGAGAGGATGAAATGGAATCAGCACTTTTTCATAATCAAGTCTTGGAATGGATACGCTATCCCTTCTACAGTATTCAGTTTGTTAAAAGCCAGCACTAAATCCAGACCATCCTCAAGAAGGGAGGGACCATATGAGGGCATGGAGACCGGGAGGCGGACATCTTTGGAAGACATCTTAAAGCCTGGTTATCACATTTCGTAACCACCTCCCAGCCTCATTTTCACTTTTTTATATCAGCATGTTACATATGGAATTCTATCCTCGTAGCTCTGGAATTTAGGACTGAGGACTGTGAGAACCAAGATAAGCCAGGTAGAGGTGCTGAATTCGTTTTAATAAACCATCTAATTCCAAGACAGCCATAAAAGTTGCTAGTCTGCTTTGAGCTCGTGGACCATATCTAGGCTGAACTCAAAAGTTAGGAAGGGCTTGGAAGCCTAATAAAAAAAAGCAAATGGCAAGGACTTAGCATAGAGATTGGTTGGTGCAGGCAGGCTGACTTGTGGCCAGGTAGGCACTTAAGAGGGCACTTCACCAGCAGTAAGCCCTTTTTCTTTGTTAATTTATTCAGCACTCGACAAATATTTGCTGAACTCCTACTAAGCGCCAGGTGCTGCTGAAGGCTGTGCGGATACAGCAGCAACTTGGAAACAAAGATGGCCTCGGGCAGGAAACATCTTACAGCACGTGCTTCCTCAGTGTGTTGACAAAGACAACAAGTGACTTCCCAGAATTTGACCCTTTCAGGATTTATGGGCAAGAGAAGATATTTATATAAAAAGATAATAGGTAGAGCGGCCCGCTTGCGTCCAGGGACTGACGGGAGGTCCTGGAAACGTAATGTATTTACAGTCCTTCCTGATTTGAATGCTTTTAAATGCTTGTCGCCCCTGAGTCTGTGAGTCCAGACACTGGCATGGAGTGACAGGGTCTACAAAAGCTATAGACTTGAAAATATCACCGTGCTCCCTTGTTTTTTTCCTTTCCTGCTTTATTTAGCCATTTTTAGTACATCCATATCTTTCACTAGGCTCAAACAGCATATATTTATTTAACAATCAGATCTGGAATTGTGCTCAAGAAGCCTCTATCAAAACCCAAGCCCTTTTTCTTCCTATTGAGATGGATGACACAAGAAGAAATTGGGAAAGGGAGAGTCTTCTTGGCTGATCCATAGAAAGTCGGGTTCACTCGGGGATAAAGTATAAAGGTCCCGTATCTGTGCTTGCAAGGCAGAGGAAGTAACCATGGTGGCCCTGCTTCTAGGAAACTGTAAAAGCTTTTGACCTACAAAGGGGTTAATTTCTTCTATCTGTGTGGTTGAAAGCCAGTTTTAGGATCCGATTAGACCCAAACCTTCCATTGCCTGTACTTGTATCAATGGGTTACTGGTGTGGAATTTTTCTTATGGGTCTCTGGAGAGCCTGACGCTAGGGGCTCTCTGGAGCTCACAAGAATGCTTATTGCAGTCATCCACATTTCAAAAGGGAGGGACTTGGAGGAAAAGATAGCCACAAAAATGTATTGTTTTGAGTCTGAATCTGTGAGAAAAATAGAAATGTAATATAAAAATGAAATACTAGCAAGGCAAAGATTAAGGCGTCATGGATAGCCGTGGCCATTTCTGTGACCCTGAGTCCTTTTCCTTGGTGATTATAATATCTGATGCCAGATACACAATGTGTTACACTTACTCAGCAATTAAAGGTAAGAGGTTGTGAAACTCTAAATGAGCCAGAAAAAAAGGGGGCAAAGGGCTGAGTTTGAGTGAGTAAAGGAAGATAAATCAGATGAGATTGCATGTTGATGACACTCACCAGGGTTGCTCAACAGCAATATCTGACAAACAGCAAGAGAAAAAGGAAACATTTTGGCAGAGTCAGCCACCCCCAGCATCTTTCTTCAAAATGCGACGAAGAAATCCCCACTGCTGGATGAGTTATTTCCTCTTTCTGCTGTATGAGTACAATGGGAAAAAAAAAATAGACCCTAGAGCTGAAATGTGAAGTTAGGAAACAGCGGCATGAGTAATAATGCAATAGTGAATGAGACAGAAAGGCCTAGAGGTGCCGGTATTCCATCTAGAGGACTTGTGTTCGGTCAAGTCTGTTTTGGTGCAGTGGATATTTCAACTGTCTCCTCATGCTGTTGCATTGGTGTCTTGTTGTTGATTGTCTTCATTACACTTGTTTTTTTAAAAATTTTTAATGTTTATTTATCTTTGAGAGAGACAGAGAGCAGGGAAGGTGCAGAGAGAGACAGAGACACAGAGTCCAAAGTAGGCTCCAGGCTCCAAGCTGTCAGCACACAGCTCAATGCGGGGCTCAAACCCATAAACTGTGAGATCATGACCCGAGCTGAAGTTGGATGCTTAACTGACTGAGGCACCCACATGTCCTGACCCTTGGTTTCGTTTGTTCCTTCTTCCTGCCTGGATTCCAGTGGAAATGCACTTCCCCTCACCCTTTCTTTGCCATATCTGCCTTAGAAACTCCTGTGTTTTCTTCAAAACCCAACTTAAATCCCTCTTTTGGAAAACTCCACCCTCCCAGCCCAGAATTAACTTCTTTCTCTTTTCTCCTCCTAATACCTTTAACCTTTTATTAAATTGGTCATGGTGTCCTTTGTACACAAGTTATTTATACATTCTCTATTGTCTCCATTTTGCTGAAGAGGGCAAAGGGCTTGCTATAAACATCCTTATATTTCCTATAATGTTTACTCAGTGACGGGAGGGGTATAAAAACCAATGTAGTAAGTCAACGTTTATTGGCTTAAAGTATAGTCTAACTCTTAATAATTTGAACTAAGATTCGCAAGGGCCTAGGCAAAAGTCTCCTAACTTTCCTGTAGACAAAACGAATTAACCACTATTTTTGTCTGCCTTGTTATATTGCATTCTGATAAAATAAACAAGGCTGTTTATTTTTTTTAATCCTGGGAAAGCAATTTTATTTTTATTTTAGGATGTTTTAAATTAAAAATTAAAAAGGGAATTGATTCCATCTATTTTTGAGTTCCTTGGAGACACGATGCCTTGTGGTAATCTTGTTGGCTTCAGATTCGAGCTGTGGAAGGTTCTAGAATATTTTAATGCTTTCCCCCTTTGGATAAAAACCTTTTAAACAAAGCTCCACATTGTAAAAAAGAAACAGAATGACTATCACTAGATCCCATGGTTTTCTCTCTTCCTTTTCCCTTCTGAGTCTCTCAAAGGTATAGTTTATGCCTGTTTGCCTTCACTTTCTAGATATATGCCTTCTTTTCCTAACTCTGTGCTATTAACTGACTTTGATCTTCATCATACTTCAGAAGCAGTTCTCTAAACGGTCCGTTGTAATTTCCTTTGTGTCAAAATCTCTCAACAGAATTATCTGTTGATAACCTCCTTCTTGTTAACTGCCTGCTGCTTTGGCTTTGACATTGCTCTGTCCTAGATTTTCTCTAGGGAGAAGGGAAAATGAACTTGTTAAACACACATGTTCCTGCTAGGAGCCTTCTGTGTATCATCATATCTGAGCTTCAGTACAACTCTCTGAGGCAGGAGGCATTCTTTAGAGCACAGAGGTTTTGTTTTGTCCCACTGGCCAGTTATTTCATGTGGGGGTCAGTCTTTTGCACCTCAGCTGGTTGCAGTTTTCTTGAGAGTGGAGTCCGCACCCTCCGCCTCTTCTGTGTTACTGACGGTGCCTGGCACAGCAAATATTCTCAGGGTTTAATAAATATTTGTTGACTGATTGCAGATGAAAGTACTCAGACCTTGAAGATAAAGACTAACATAAACATTGGCCAGTTTTTTTGTTGAATCTATGTTTTTCCAAGTTCTGAAAAAGACCTCCTCTAATTTACCATCTTAAAACACACACACACACACACACACACACACACACTCACATACACACACACACCAAACCTCATTCATGGAAGGTCTGACACTGAGATTAGAAAACCATTAGCAACCGTCACATGTGGGCCTGAGAGGCTTTCCTTCCAGTGATAGGAGAACCTCTCGGCTGGGAGTGGCTGAGCCTCAGAATTAGATCAGGGTGATTGTATTTATTTATGATTCTGTATTAAACCGGACAGCTTGGCCCGGTTTCTGAGTCAGATGCACTGAGTTTGTACTTTCTGACACAGAGATATCTCCCCCTCTTCCCTGTGAGATGAGAAGCGGTCGTGGGTGAAACGGGACAGCAGGGTGGCTCTGGCAAGGCCAGTCGGTCACACCCTCTCCATTTCCTCCTCACTCCCTTACTCGCCTTTCACTTCCTCCTTTCCCACCAGGTGCCAGAGGGGTTCTGCTTCCCCATAATCTCTCTAGCCCTGGGGGAAGTGGTGGGAACTTACTTCTTTTTAAAAGTGTGCCTGCTATAGAGTCTGCACATTGTTGGACACTCAGAGCAATTGCTTCATATGTAGTCTTTTGGCCGCCCTGTGAGGTAGCTTTTATTACTTTTATATCACAGAGGTGGAAACTGAGGCTTTGAAAGGGTAGGAAACACGTCCAAGTTACAGTTTGTGAATATGAAGGTAGAATTTGACGCTCAGCCTATCTGACTCCAAACATCTGGGGTCTTTATGTTGTACAAGATTACCTCATCAGAAGGAAAGGGCTGATATAAAATTGATTCCCGTGGAGGGCTTTGTAGCCTATGGTAGAGAGAGCAGTGTTTTTCCAATAGAGTTCCAGAAAAATTTCCATGACCAGAGGGCCAGGGCACTTGGGGTAGAGGATGCTGTTTGCTTTACCCAAAGGCTGATTTGGGGCAGGATCCTCTGGTGCTTACGTGTGCTTCATTGCATTGCACCTGACATCTCCATCTAAGCATCCTAAGCCACCTGAGGTACATAAACTGAAATTCAACACTTAGAGACTTTTTTCTTTGACGAATGTTCTTTCATTAGTCCTGGGAAAATGAAGTTAATGTGTAGGTCTTTCCTTTTAATCAGAGGAAAAGCCTAGGTTAAAATAAAGAGCAAAACCATTCCATCAGCACTAAGTTAATTGACCAGGGGTATTGTTGTGGGAGCACCATTAGGATGACTTCTCTGTACTGGCTGCAGCCATAGCCCCCACCTGTGACTTGATTGGTGGTGCAGCCTGAGAGAATTTTAGAAGCATCTTCAAGACAAGGACCATGGCTGCAATAATGAGCGGGCCTTTGTTATCTGAGGAAATTACTAAATATACACATATGCATATTCAAATTTGTATATATATTTAATGCTCCTGAAAATGAATCAACTTGAAGTATTTTTTATAAAAATGATTACAAGAAGTATGATTCGTTCTGTGTCTTCAAAGGGAAACTAAATGTCCTGATGATCATTTGTTTTTTCTTATTTATATTTAAGTAAATTTAAGTCAAATTGTATTTCGCACTTTAGAAATAAGTCAGAGAAAGAAAATGACATATGATTTCACTTATATGTGGAATCTAAGAAACAAAACAATGACTAAACAAACAAAAAACAGAATCAGACCCAGAAATACAGAGAACAAACTGGTGGTTGCCAAAGGGATGAGGGATATAGGCACGGGCAAAATGAAAGAAGGGGAGCAGAGATATGGGCTTCCAGTTATGGCAGGGTAATTCATAGGGAGAAAAGGTACAGCATAGGAATGGTAGTCAATGGGATTATAATAGCCTTGTAGGGTGATTGACGGTAGCTACACTTGTGGTGAGCAGAGCCTAACACATAGACTTGTTGAATCACTGTATTGTACACGTGAAACTAATATAACATTGTGCATCAACCACATTAGAAAAAAAACTTGATAGATATTATCAAACTGTTCTCCTGAATACAGTGTCCATCTGCCCCAGAGCCTTGTTAATGCTTACCATTTTTAGTAAGTTTACCATGGCCAGTTAAAGGAAGAGGAAATTGTATCCATTACTGGAAAAAATTATATTTAGCATTTTAAGAAAACAGGAGTCAAATACTGATCATTCATTTTTTCAACAAAATGATGTGACAGCAATATCAAAATCTTCACTTAATGGATGTATACATTTTGTATTATAATCAAGGTCATTTTTGCCTTAAGTGAGAGCTTTGTCAATTATCCTAAAGGACTCTGTTAATCTCTTTTATCAAATAATTCTTTTTTGCCATGCCTATCATGCTCATATCCTTGTTGATTTCCTATTCATTAATTTTTTTAAGTTTATTTATTTTGAGAGAGACAGAGACAGAGGAGAGTGCACTTGAGTGGGAAAGGGGCAGAGAAAGAGGAAGAGAGAAAATCCCAAGCAGGCTCTGCTCTGTCAGCACAGAGCCCAACATGGGGCTCGATCTCATGAATTGTGAGATCATGGCCTCAGCCAAAATGGAGAGTCAGATGCTCAACTGACTGAGCCACTGAGGCGCCCCTCCTATTCATTAATTTTTAATAGGTTCACCTCTGCCAATTCATTTTTGTGTTTGTGATCCCAGATGTCTTCCAATATCACTTTCATCAATCTTATGAAATACTACAACTTTTGCAATGTTTGTCATTTTGCTTGGCAATCTAGTGCATTGCATTTGGATTATTTGATGAAATGTCTACAATAGCTCCACCATAAGTCAGAGTTGGTACTGATGTGATGGGTGGAGATATAAGCTAGGGCTAAGTGCAGGGTAGGTAGGTGGTGACTGGTATTATAAGAGATCAGTCTGCCCCTTTGAATATTTTTGTGGGACAGTGGCTCTGTACTTCCCCAAGCGACCAGGTAATTATGAGATGGGGGTATAACATAGATTCAAATAATAAGGACTCCCTGGGCTCAAATTATTGTTGAATGAAATGGATCTGACTTGGCCTGGATCTGCTCTGACTCTATAAATGTAGCAGATGTCAGGAGCCTACAGGCTTGGGTTGCGCTGAGATGACCTCAATCCTTTCCCAACCAGTTTGGTGTGCATGAATGAGCTGAAAGCATTCCAGAACTATTGGAATGTTAAATCTCAAATTCAGAGATTTGCTTGAAGGCCCATTAATTATCTCTATTGTGATGCCTTTCAACAGGTCTAAGAAGTTGTGTAGTTTTGATTCAAGATAGGTTATGCGGAGGGTAGAACTGAATGAGACTTAGGTTCTAGGCCTGTACTATTATCACCGTATTATGCTTTTTGAGATGGTGGAGGTTAGTGGCTTCAGTAGACTTCAATGCTATGATCTTTGTTTCTTTTAACTTCAGTTATCATTATATTCTGTGTGCGTGTAACTTCATAAATAAGAATCAGTTTTCTTTCTTGTAAGTATTTTAGATTCAATAGGTCAGTGGCAGAGGATGCTTGGTAACCACCTTTCTCTGTGTATGAATGACCATACACTTACACAATATTATTGGTAAAGTATCAAAACATTTCAAAGTAATAGTTTTTTCCATAAGCAGAGAGGATAAGGACTTCTTGCATCTTCCTCTTGGCTTCTTTAACATACTGATTACAAGACGTTTCTTTTTTTTTTTCTTTTCTTACACTTGTTGTACTTGGATGTGGGGTTTGGGGTTAATTCTGTATTTTTCTTTCCCCTGGATTGCAAGCTTCTCGAGGACAAAATATTCATCTTATTTTGTTTGACGTCCCCAGGATCTGACATTGGACTCCAAAAATGTCTGTCTGTTACATTGTTCTTTAATTGAAGTAGAAATACAGAAGTTGACTTAGAATGAAGGAAATGGTAAATGATTGTGGTAGAAGTGAAGTAGGGTACTAACTTTGCAAGGACAGGAAATAAAGCAAGGGTAATTGACTGAAGATAGGACGGAGGGCAGGTTCTCTGGGGTATGCTAGGAAAGGAGGAGAGAGCAAAGTACAATAACTATTCCACTGGAAAAACAAATAAACAAGCTGGAACATTCTCGCCTGAGTACATATAAACTTGAAGTCTGTGAGCAGTTAGATGCTCTCTGGTAGTTCGTGAGAAGGTTTATGAAGCCATCTGCATAGTCGCTAAGGCTCTTTAATTTATGCTCTTTCAAAAGTGCTTCCCGATAGGAAATGACACTTTCTAATGAAGTGTCAGTGAAGTGTAGCCAGTGATTAATACAAGGTGATGGAATCTCCTTAATATGGAGCTCAAAAAAAATCTCCATTTTAAGGAGATTCCGTCACATCAGAAATTTCCAGTGACCAACAGAAAGAGGGCAAGAAGGTTTTCTGGAAGCCATATGTCTGTTCAATGTATCCGCAGACCTGTGAAGAAAGAAGAGCTTAATTAGACAGATGAGCAATTTCCTGAAAAGGCACATGCAGGCATTGGATTACATCTCATTTCCTCTAAAAGAGGCAAAAACCATGATGATTAGAAACTCACTGTTTTGGAGCCTAGCCATTCTCTAGTTTATTTTCACTTGGTGGGAGCAAAGGAAGGTGATGCTATTGCTTTTGAGTTGGGTTCTCTTAGTCATGAATGTTGAACTTCTTTTATGCAGAATGTGTGTTAAATTGAGCTCCAGATTATCGGAGTGTGGGATTAAGCTTTGTGGTTTGCCCTTGGTTAAACAGCAATCGCTTTAGCCAGAAGAATGCTTTAAGCCATCCTCCCTTGTTTTCAGCGGCTTAGGAAACAAACGAATTTTCATTTCAACTAATCCAAACTTGATTAGGAAAGGAAATATAATGTTACTACACGAAAGCATGAGGTTCCTGCCAAAACCAAACATGTACAGAACTTTAAAAAAATATTCCACTGATTCTTTCCCATTTGATTAATTCGTATCACCTCCGTTTTTCCAATGCAGAGTACACAACTGAGAGTTTGCTCTTCTGGAGATTAATAAATGATTTCATCAGTATCAGCAAAATTAACACTGATTTGAAACATCAGAGAACGGAAAGCCCTTTTTTGATAATATGGAGTTAGCTGCCATTTCTCAGTGCTTCTGCTTCGTTGAAATAAGGAAGTTGATAGGATTTAGTTTCCTTGTGCTCGCTTGTCTACGCCAGCCCTTTGGTGTTGTACAATACTGAGTCACTGAAACCCTTCCCATTTCGCCACTCTACAGATGTAGTGTAATTATCAAGAAAAGAAACTTTATTCTTGTAGGCTATCAGAAAGCCTAGTTATTGTCATTTCAGGTCATTGACTTGAAATACGTTGACATTTTTAAAAAAAAACAGTTGGTACTGATTAGCAATGGCTACTCTTGCTAGAGTTCTTTCACTAATTAAGTGTAGGTAAGTATTGGACCACCTGAAATTGAAAACCGGTTCAGTTAAGTACCAGCTTTTATAAGCATACATTTGTATAAAGAATTGTAAACATGCTCCATTTAAACCAAAAATTAATTAAGGATTTAAAAATATAGAATGTTGGGAGTGAAACATGGTGAAGATGAGATTTTGATTGCCACTGTATGAGACAATGTAAGATGGGACCCAGGAAGTCAGCAAACTCCCTGGGCCAGACAGGGTCAGAGTCAGTATGGTCTGCAACATTTTTACTCTGGTTCAGAAAAGAACCTGTATCACTCAGGGTCCTCCAGAGAGACAAAGCTAATAAGATATGTTTCTCACAACAAGTTGGTTCATGTCATTATGGAGGCTGAGAAGTTCCATGATCTGCCTTCTAGAAGCTGGAGACACAGGAAAATTGATGATGTAATTCAGTCCCAGTCTGAAGGCCTGAGAACCTGGGGAGTGGATGTTCAAAGGAAGAAGATGAGATGAGATATCCCAGCTTAATCGGCAAGGCAGGAAAAAAGAGATGGATTCCTCCTTCCTCTGTCTTTTGTTCTATTCAGACGCTAAATGGATTGGATGATGCCCACTCATATTGAGGGCATCACCTACTTCATTGATCACATCATTTCAAATGCTAACCTCATCAAAATACCAAATATCTGTATTAGAAAGGGTTCTCCAGAGAAATATTATTAGGATGGGATTTATTTATTTATTTCAGAAATTCATAAATTCCCACTTACATTGGTGAAGATCTTCCTTTACTCAGTCTACTAATACAAACGTAATCTCTTCCAGAGGCACCTTCACAGACACACCAGGAAGTAACATTTACCAGCTATCTGGGCATCCCTTAGCCCAGTCAAGTTGACAGAAAACTAACTGGCATAGGACCCCTTCTATCAAGTAAGCAATTATCTTCTATCAAGTCAAGAGCAATTATCTTCCATCAAGTCAAGCAATTAAGCTTGACACCAGAATTGGAGCACATGGAAGTAATTTTGCAAAGTTCTTCTGGTGGCTTTGGGACATTTAGGACCAACAAAACTTTGTTAGATATCGTGTCATAAATTAATAAAATCGATCACAGTAGATTTCATAAAGAGGGGAAGTCACTATAAGAGTTCTGAATGATCTCAGTTAATTTATAATTAGAGGTTATAAATTATTTCAACTAATGAAAAGAAGCAAGGAAACATTTGAATTCAACTTTTAGTAGAACTAAACTTTAACATTCTTTTCTTTCCCACTTCTCTACTCTATAAGACATTATGTCCTTGATTTGCTCGCCACCACCACCTCCTCCCAACACACATATACGGACACACAAAATTATTTTAGGAGGCCCAAGCAGGAGTACACAAAACACATCTGGCCATCAGATGTGTTTGTTGGTCTTTGCAGAGTGTTTAAAATTGAAAAAACAAAACAAAGCAAAACAAAATCTTTTTCTCCAACGCGAAAGCATAAATCTAAATTTCTGAAAAATTGAAAAATGGAGAGGATTGTTAGTGCTGGACCTGCTATCATCCGTACGGCTGGAGCTAAGGAGTGGGCTTCCCACCCATCCCACTCCCAAGGACCATGAACTGTATCTGACACAGCTCCCTCCACTCTCCAATTTCTCCTTGACATTCAGGGTGAATTGCCACTTGGGGTCCCGATTGGACTATTGTTTTTCATATAGTAAAGTTAAGATATAAGTGCAATTTTTAAAAATTTTTTAATGTTTATTCTTGAGAGAGAGAAAGAAACAGAGTGTGTGGGGGGAAGGGGCAGAGTGAGAGGGAGACACAGAATCTGAAGCAGGCTCCAGGCTCAGCCCTCAGCACAGAGCCCGACATGGGGCTTGAACCCACAGACTGCAAGATCGTGGCCTGAGCTGACATGGGAGGCTTTACCAACTGAACCACTCAGGCGCCCCACAAGTGTGATATTTGAAAATTTCAGTTTCTCTTTTGGAAGCAGGCAAATGATAGGTTGGGTTGAGACTCTGGGATCTCAGTTTGTCTAAAGTCATTTAAGTGGTAAAAATGAATTTTGAACATGAGGCTGAATGGAACTCCCCAAACAAATGTAAGATTGACCAGACCTGTTTGTTTTTCCTTTACTTTTTTTCTACTTTGCTCACTTTTGACACAGTATCTGACAGAGGTTTTCAACAGATATTTGCTGAATAAATGTGAGTAGAGCTGGTGTCCATGTTCTTTCCACTATACCATGCTGCCTTTGGAGAAGGGGCTAAATTTTCCTTCCTGTAATGTTATTGTAGAGACTTTTTTCCCCTCAATTAAATGAGAGATACTAGGCTTCAGTCATTATTTTTATAATTTAAAATCTCCTGACTGGATTGTTGAAGCTTATGCTGGCTATTGGAGAGAAAGTTCAATGAACGATTCTCTTGCTCTGCATTTAGACGCATCTTGGCTGTAAGGCTTTAACCAGACTAAACTGAAAATTGTATATGTTGTGATTTAAAAACAATAAGCATACTGTGGTTTTTAAATTAAACCTTTAAAATGAAGTAAGTTGTAGGCTACAAAATTCATTTATTTATTTAAAAAAATTTAAATGTTTGCTAAGTACTTACCACAATGCTAGGTACTAGGAATATTGTGTTTGATATCATGTCTCATATAAACATGAAATGGGCTTCACAGGAATAGTTCAACATATTGTGAAATCAAATGATGTAAAACTCTCCTTGTCAGAAACGTTTGCTAGAAATCTAAAAGCAGTTACCCATTTAAGGAAAATTGCCTCATGCAGACATCTCTGATAAAGAGTAAATGTGTTAACATACTTGAGGCAATTCTACTTTTCTGATATGCTTCTTGAAGACAGTAAGACAATGGCCAGCAACTGGGTGTTTTTTTGTTTTTTGTTTTGTTTTGTTTTGTTTGCCTCTGCCCCCCCATCTGTTCTTTTAAGGTTTATTTTTATCTATTTTGAGAGAGACAGAGCAAGTGGGGGAGGGTCAGAAAGAAAGACGGAGACAAAATCTCAAGCAGGCTCTGGGCTGTCAGTACAGAGCCTCATGAGGAGCTTGAACTCACGAAACCCTGAGATCATCAGCTGAGCTGAAATCCAGAGACAGAGGCTCAACTGACTGAGCCACCCAGGCATGCTGAAGCAACTGCTGAATAAATGTATTATTCAATTAGGGCTCAGCAATCGGTTTTATTTTCACCTAAGTGACAGTTGGCTAGTTGTTTTTACATCACATCTCACACACAAGTTATTTTTCCTTTATGTACCGAATTTAGTGCTCCTTGGTAAGTCTGGTATTCACTCTGAAAATGACAGGAAAAAGCAAAATAAACAAAAAGCCCCCAGAAGGTGCAGGTCTTTGAAGAAGTTCTTTGCTGTGTGTGCAATCAGCACTTTGAATCGTTTGACTTTCAAGTGTATTCCCTATAGTTATGTACTTTAACAGCATACGTACTTTGTGAATACGTCTTAGAAATTTTTTTTTTCATAAAGGAAGATGGATATACATTCATGGAATTTGAGAAAGAAATGGAAACAGTTTCATTTAAGTTTACATCCACCAAATTAGCAGTCTAAAACCCCTTTTATAAAACTATTTTCTAGTACTTGCTAGATTCTTTTTGATTTGTCATAGAAAGACAATGAAAACAGGCAGATTAGGACAATAAACCAAATGATCTAAGAGGATTAAAAGATTAACGCCAGGCACAGGGAGGCTCTGCTCTGTACGCTCAAGGTTATGCAGATACAGAGCAGACCACATTTCTGCAAAATAGAGACTCTTTCAGAAAACGCTCTTGATCAGTGGGAGTGTAGCTTGCCCTTGACCATTTGGGGCATGTGAGGTAAATAGTTAATGGATGCCTCTATAAGAAACAGAATAGCACATTACATCTTTCTTACTCTGAAATTCTAGGCCTCTTTCAGTTAGAAGAAGAGAATACTAGTGTTACCCTAAATATCAAAGTCTACAGTTCCACTCAGAAAATAGAAACCAATTCAATAAGCTACTTTCATAATGCCCTGCATTGATGGATCTTCAGACCTCAGTCTCTGTGCTAAACAGGCCTCTTTTTGTGGCAGAACTGTTCAAATTTCATTATTTATCTTTGTACAAATTCACCATGATTAGTTTAAGGACTAGATACAGGCCGGGACTTAAAAACATTTCTTTATCACATTAGGCAGTAGATGTAACAAAATATTTTATCTCTTGCTGGCTGTTTCAATGCCTGGTTAAAATTGAAACAAAGTTGATATGATAGTTTTATAATCATCACAATGAAATCATTCCAAATTGATTAGAAAATGGTCAGGTTACTGGTTGTGTATGAATGCAGCATGTCAATGGTTAAATTAAAAATGATGAAGGCCAGTAGACCTAGAAAAAAGGTGCTCAACCTCATTAGCAATTAGAAAGATGAAAACTGAAATGATACTGATATACTGACCAGATGGGCTAAAATGAAGATGTAAAATCACGTGGAAAGAAAGCTTGGAATTACAGAGGAAAGCTGAAGATATACATACCATATGGCCCAGCAATTCAAGAATATACCCTAGAGAATTCGCCTATGGGCCCCAAGATAATGGATAAATACATGGAATGCTAAACAGTAATGTAAACGAACAAACAATAGTTACAGGCAATACCATGGAAATTGTCACAGTTATAAGGTTAAACAAAGGAATCTGGCATAAAAAACACCTCTGTTATAGATTCTCTTCCTATAGAATTCAAAGCTAGACAAGTCCGAACTATACTGTTTGGAAATGCTTAAATAAGTAGCATAGACTATAAGAGAAACAAGAAAATGATTAACACAAGTAAATATAGTGGTTATCTTTGGGGGAGAGGTACACACTGGGGCTTTTCCGGAGCTGATGTATTGTATTTCTTAACCTGGACTGGACTGTTTATTTAACTAGTTGTCGGGGTACCTGGGTGGCTTAGTTGATTAAGAGTCTGACTTCGGCTCAGGTCATGATCTCAAGGTCTGTGAGTTCCAGCCTCAAGTTGTACTGACAGAGCGGAGTCTGGAGCCTGCTTTGAGTTCTGTATCTCCCTCTCTCTCTGCCCCTCCCCCGCTCATGCTTTGTCTGTCTCTCAAAATAAGTAAACATAAAAAATTTTTTAAATAGTTGTCAAAGAGTACAGGTACATTTTATGTGTTTTTCTATGTGCATCTTTCATGCTGCAATAAAAAGTAGAACACACACACACAGATTCCGAGACCACTGTCCACCAAACAGGTCTCTCTGACACCCGGTATGCTCAGATGGGCCTGCCTGTTTGGAGGGAAGGTCAGGGCTGGCAGCTATGAGCAGACTGTGTGCTGGATTCATGGCTCCATGTCTTCCGGTGAGATCACTGGCTGACTGTGGTCCAGGTTGGGGTTATTATCACACAAAAGATCCTTCAGTAAAATCCTGTTTGATTCGATTACTTTCACTCAGCTAACTCAGAACTACCCACTCAATCTTGCCATTTGGTTTAGAGGTAAAAACCATTAAGCGTTAGTGTAAATTAAATGAGAATTGGTTGGGAATCTCAGAAGGAGTCTGGGCTCCTTTATTTTTATTCCAGTCCTGCCTTCTTTCCAAATGACCCACAAATTCATTTTCGTCAGCCTCCTTTTACCTCAAGTGACACAGCCTGTGTTCCATAGATAGCAAAGGAGAAAATACACTGCACGATTTTTTATCATCTCTAAACACATTAGCAAAGGAATATCTGAAAGGTGTTTTCATCTGCCTAATTAGGTTAGAAATCTCAGGAGAACAGTCCTATTTGCTATATTTTTGATGGAAATGTTTCTGTTTCTGGTTGAGAATCTTGCAAGAACAGATTTCTCCTTTGATATTTCCCGTTGGAACTTCAAGTAGGAAAAAAAGAAAGCAGCTTTTTCTTCCTCAGCAATTGGGAAGCAAACTTGGATTGTGAGGGTCTTAGGTATGAGGGCCATGACTTGTTAATTTAAGTGGCAAGGAGTTGTACAGAGCGCCAGGAAAGCAATGCTTATTGGAGATTGTGGACATATGCTGCCCTCCTCCCCCGAACTTGGCTATTTCAGGCCAATATTCATAAAGCCTTCAGATTTTAGTGCAAGCAAATTATAGAACATAAAACACTTTTTATTTGCACCTTCTTTTTTAACGGTTTATGAATTGGAATGCATAGAGCCAATTGTTCTTTCATTCTCTCATTGCCGTTATTTGTCTTGTTTTCTCAATTACTAGTAAGTTCTCTGATGGAAGAAGCTATTTTTCCTTTGTGTTCTCCCTTTATTTATTTATTTAAAATTTTTAATGTTTTATTTATCTCTGAGAGAGAGACAGCATGAGCAGGGGAGGGCCAGAGAGAGAGAGGGAGACACAGAATCTGAAACAGGCTCCAGGCTCTGGGCTGGCTGTCAGCACAGAGCCCGACACAGGGCTCAAACCCACAAACCATGAGATCATGACCTGAGCTGATGTCGGATGCTTAACTGACTGAGCCACCCAGGCACCCCTCTCCATGCCATTTAAACTTAGTGCTGAAAATACAATAGGTGCTTAATAAATTCTTACCACTTTTGATCCCATCTTTTTTTTTTACAAAAAATGGTTGCTTTTAAATACATTCAAAACCTGGGTATGGTCTGGAGACCCATAGTCAGCATGAGCAGAGTCAGGTAACAAGTTGTAAGAAACGACTCAGTTCTTGGTCTCTCCAGATGTCTTTTGCTACAGATTGTAATTGTTGGTGATAATTGATGGAAGTGGTTATTATTAACAATAGGCTCCTAAACAATTTTTAAGTTATATATGCTCACCCAGGTATCAAGGGATGATGCAATGTCAAAGGAATGCTGGGAATAGAATAATAATGTATATGATGACAAGTGGAAAATAAAAAACAGAGAGAAGCCAAAGGCAAGGAAAACAAAGGAGTTATGATTTTAGTCTACCACGTTCTTTCCCCCATTATCAGATGCCATTTACATTCCATAGAAGGAGCTATGGGTTCCAGTCAGGAATGTCCAGTATTTGTGACAGTGAAGGAAAAGATGTCTTCTTTAGAGCCTCTCCAAGGTTCTAGTATTTAGTTTTCAATGTTCAATTTCTGTAAATGACTCTAATAGAATGCAGTGGGGATATTCTATAGGAAATAGATCAAGGATTCCTAATCTGGAGTCCATGGAAGGGATTCAAAGGCTCTGGGCCCTTGATGTCATGTGTAAAATTGAGTCTGTGCACATCTACAGTTTTCTAAGTATTTTGGTCTTTCATCTAGGATTCCTGACTTCTTTTCCCCCGAGGTAAAGAATCACTTCTTAGAGGTAACTCTCACACTCACTCTATGTCCTCTAGGACCAGCCATATGAACTTGACTGGACAAGTGGATTGAAAAATATCATTCCCACAAAGATCAAATGGCGTTTGCCTAGATGACATTTCTCATCATGCTTCAGCTAGGAATGTTCAGGGGATCCCTTTCCAGAGGTCACGCATTGTGCTGAAAGTACCAGAAGCTATTAACGCTGCATGCATATTTACATTCCTGACTTGGCAAGGATACGAGCTGCGACACACAGTCTTCTCAGAGACGATGCTGTGAGGGTTGGATAGCAAGCAGGCAGGTGTCTGGAGTTTGGCAAATAATGCACTCCTCCTCCTCCTCTCCAAAATGGTCCACTGAGTGCATTTGTATTTCCATTCTCTGTAGCTCCAGTCTTTTATAAAACTAAAACAAAAACAAAAACAAAAACAAACAACATCTTTATTGAGGTACAATAGATATACCATAAAATCCAACCTTTTAAAGTGCATAACTCGGGGCGCCTGGGTGGCTTAGTCGGTTAAGCGTCCGACTTTCGCTTAGGTCATGATCTCGCGGTTCGTGGGTTCGAGCCCCGCATCGGGCTCTGTGCTGACTGCCAGCTCAGAGCCTGGAGCCTGTTTCAGAGTCTGTGACTCTCTCTCTCTCTGATCCTCCCCTGCTCGCGCTGTCTCTCTCTCTCCTAGAAATAAATAAAAATATTAAAAAAAAAATAAAGTGCATAACTCAATAGTCTTTAGTATATTCACTGAGTTGTGTAACCATCACCATGATCTCATTTTATTTACTTGTTTATTTACTTATTTATTTTTCAATGTTTATTCATTTTGAAAAAGAGAGCAAGAAAGTGCGTGTGTGAACGTCAGTGGGGGAGGGGACAGAGAGAGAGGGCGAGAGAGAATCCCTAGCAGTCTCTATGCTTGATGCCAAGCCCAATGTGGCAACTGATTTCACAACTGTGAGATCATGACCTGAGCCAAATCAAGAGTCAGACGCTCAACTGACTGAGGCACCCGGGAGCCTCTCCGTGATCTCATTTCAAAACCTGTAGAGTCTTTTCTAATTATATCCTTCTCATAGCTCCAGAACAACACTATGTTTCATTTATTTCTTAAAAAGAAGATTTCTGCTCTGAAATTACCCCTGTAGATAATCGGCAGTCATGTATTTTAAGGAGGGGGTGGGATGTGGGTCTTGAGAACATTACCAGCTCCATTCCTGCTAGTGCATTCATTCTTTTTGATTCAGTGTTTACAGAGTGCTGGTCAGTTTTAAGATGTAGATGATATCACCTAGACAAAAAAAAATTAATAAATAAAAATAAAAAAATTAGACCCTTTGGACCATTTAAAGTTGCCATTTTTACGGGCTAAAAGCAGTGAATCTCTATAATTTCACAAGGTTCAACATAATAAAACTTCCCTTAAGTGCCACTCCACTGGCATTGCAAAAGTATTATATTTAGGTTCATTAAAAGTAAAGCAACTTGCTGCTGCCTGAAATACAGCTAAAATTTGTGTTTCTTTGTAATTCTACACAAAGAGTTAAAATACTCTCATTCTCAATTTTTATTCATCCAATCGCAGACGTTTACTAAATAACCTAATATTTGCGAAGTGAGGTGGAAGGAAGAAAGGTACGGTTTCACCCTTAAGGATCACATGTGTTTGCTGTACATTCTTGTACCATTCTTTATTAATTTATTGTCCGAGAGTTCTGCAATGTGTTTGCATTTCCATCTTCAACAAATTCATTAACCAATTCACTCTTGGTCCCTGCTGCTTTGTAGTTTGGCCAAGCCCTCCTTTCCTTCATGCACTCAAACTTCAATTACACAGATGGCTTTTTTCTCTGTTAATTCCCAAGTTCACTGAGTGGACACAATCTCCTGTCAATGTTGCAATGTTTCCACATTGTTAAAGGAGGCAATTTTGTGGTTTTCCCAAGTGTAATTACTACCTGCCTCAGCCGTGGCTAGATGCCAGCGATTCTCAATTCTTAAATTTTGGAAGTAGATTAAAGCATTTAATTAAGACACACACAGCGGATCTTGAAGTGTGCAAATCTAGGCCCTAACATTCAAGTCCCACATATGATCAAAATCATAAATAATATAAAAGACACATGAAAGTAATTTGTACATATTTCTAAAATATTAGTAATTTCCAATATGTTGTATGTGTTACATATGGCCGTTCAGGTATGTAGTGGATTTCACCAGTCCTGAATTAAGCTGGGCCATTGACTTGAGGTGGTGAGCTGCATGTATCTATTGGTAATTTTCCTTCCAGATACTGCTTCTTAGTAGAGAAACAGAATGCTAGGAAATTTCTATCATCAGGTTTATATCAAAAAGGGCATGATATTCAGGAAGCAATATAATGCTAATCAGGGATAATAGTGTTAATTTTGTCCAGCACTGATAGAAAACAGAAATTGTGAATGTTGGAGAACATCTTATCTCATGAGTTCATTTTACAAATAAGGAAATGGAATCCCAGAAAACTTCAGTGATTAAAGTTACTTAATTATTAGTTAAAAACCCCACATTCAAATTCAATAATTTAAATTTCCAGCACAATACTCTTCCTACTAATGCTTTCTTCATTTCATATGGGAAAATATTTAAAGTTATATTCTAACGTGAGCCTCCTTTGCGATTGAAGCCCAGTTTCTTCAACTGTCTCTTTCTTACCCTGCCACTATTTTTCTTTAAAAATTTTTTAATGTTTATTTATTTTTAAGAGACAGAAGGACAGAGTGTGAGTGGGGAAGGGGCAGAGAGAGAGAGGGAGACAGAATCTGAAGCAGGCTCCAGTCTCTCAGCTGTCAGCACAGAGTCTGATTCGGGGCTTGAACCCACCAACCATGAGATCATGACCTGAGCTGAAGTCAGATGCTTAACCGACAGAGCCACCCAGGTGCCCCAAACACTATTTTTCTTAAACTCCATTTAACCTCAGCTAAGATCAGCCAGCCTGTATCAGAGGTCCTCAAACTTCAGCACACATCAGGATTATCCTGTGGTTTTGCTAAAATAGATTCCTGGGTCCAAGCCTGAGCTTCCGATTCTGTAGGTCTGGGGTGTGTGCATGCAGGTGAGAACTTGTATTCCTGAGAACCTTCCAGGTGCTGCTGCTGCGGGTTGGGGATCACACTTTGGGAACTACAACCTACATGAAACAGGCCTAACAACCCCTCTGTCAACGCAGTTTCTAAGCACTAGCTCCCACTGCTTACTCGGTTAGCCTCTGGAAGTATAACAAATTATCGAAGTACTCCATCCAGAAGCTCAGTTGTGCTCTGTAGGCTCACAGCGTTGGCTTTCACATGGAGACCAGTGTGAAAATGACTACGTGTCTTTGCAGAGGGCTAGTGAGTCAATTTAGAAAGAGAGAAGCTGTTTAACATTTCTGACTAGCATGAATAGCACCTACGACCCCACCTTCCTTCTCTTTTCCTTATTATTATTTAAAAAATAGTTTTTAAATATTTGCTTATTTTTTTAATGTTTTTTATTGATTTCTGAGAGAGAGAGAGAGAGAGAGAGAGAGAGACAGCATGAGCAGGAGAGGGTCAGAGAGAGAGAGGGAGATACAGAATCTGAAAACAGGCTCCAGGCTCTGAGCGAGCTGTCAGCACTGATCCCGAGGTGGGGCTCGAACATGAACCGTGAGATTATGACCTGAGCTGAAGTCGGACGCCCAACTGACTGAGCCACCTAGGCACCCCAAATGTTTGCTTATTTTTGAGAAAGAGAGAGAGAGAGAGAGGGAGAATGAGCAGGGGAGGGACAGAGAGATAGGGGGACACAGAATCCAAAGCAGGATCCAGGCTCTGTGCTGTCAGCACAGAGCCCAACGCAGGGCTCGAACCCATGAACCACAATATCATGATCCGAGCCGAAGTCAGACACTTAACTGACTGAGCCACCCAGGCTCCCCTCTCTTTCCCTTATTAAAATTCCCTTATTAAAAGATTTAATGTTAAATGTGCCAGTAATAAGAAAATAGCCATAACAAGTTCTAACAACCTCATGTCTTCAATCCTTATAGAAGCAGAGAATTAAAATATCACCCTAGCAGTTAAGATTCTTAGTTGCAGAAATACAATCAAGGAGAGCCAGCATAAACAGAAAGAGGTTTAATGTGAGGTATCAGGTAACTTAAAAAATGTGAGTAGGCTTAGAAGAACCTGGGTCCCATGCAGAACCCTCTGGGGAATTTGGGGTTTAGCTTTTCAGCCTTTATTCTACAGGAAGGGAGATTAGGATAGTTGTTGAGTGAACCAGTCTGTAGTATCTGCCACAATTATCATGTCCAAATTGTAGTTCATTCTTTATTCTCAAGCTAGATGCTGGTAAGATATCAAGTATTGGTTTTACATACTCACATAATGGTTTGTGAATTAGCCCAGTGTTGAAAGAGAGATGTGGCAGTGAACTAACCAGTAAAGTAAAAATTTTGTAAATAGTTCTCTTAGTATACTAGTATCTAGTGATCTCTTGTCCTTGGTTCCTGGGATTTCTGATTCACAAAGAATATTTATTTGAAGAAGTACTTTTCAAAAGATACTGTGGTGGGTAATGAAAATCCAATACTGGTTACTCTGTTACTGATGGCCCTCGTGTTTATCTTATATACTATGTTTTCAGTCTATACGACTATTTATTAAAATTGGAATTCTTAAAAAGTACATTTGGCTACAATACATTCAGGAGGAAGATTCATTATACCATTCTTTTACAGAATATATTTGATTAAAAAACATCACTGGCCTTAGGAATCATCAGGCCTTATGAATTATGAAACTTGAGATGCCTTAGATTATGATTAATCACCACTAGTCACTAGTGAATAGAATCCAAGGCTGAAGCATCCTGCGTGGGTTCCTCATTTTTATTCCATGGCAGCACTCACTGATGGCTGTACCGTTGGGTGAACCATCTAAGCTGTTAAAACAAAGACACTCACAATGCCATTAGATTATATTATTCTCTTATGTGCCTGTCCAGAAGTAGGCAATGCAAAATGGGCAGATTAATTCCATTATATATAACACACAGCTTCTATCTCAGTCCATGTTGTCTTCAGGGACTCTCCCCCAGACATTAGGAAGGAAAAAATAGGAAGTGGAGGATGCGTCCCTTCCAGTTAACCTGGAGGTTATACACACCGCTTCTGGCTCACTTGTCATGAGTCAGAACTTAGTCACGGTGCCACACCTCGTTGCAAGGGAAGCCAAGAATTGTCATCAATAGTTGGAAGGCCTTGAACCCAGTGAAAATCTGGGTGGGGGATTTTAACACCAGAAAGAAGACGTGAATATTGGTGAATGGCTAGCTGTCTTTGCTACAATGGCTCACCTGAAATTGTAGGTTGGTTTTCTCCATATCACAGCTGCTTTTTGGGTGAACTCTGTTGTGCCCCTTGTGCCAAAAGTGAAGCTCCTTGAAGGGGTGAGTAAGGGGAGTGCTTTCAATGAATTTCCTGATAAACAGATCAGAGAATAATAGAATCTCTGTGTTGAGAGGACTCTCAATAGTCACCATGTCCAACCATTCACCGGAAAATCTCAATTTTCTTTTAGATTTGCCCAATTTTACATGTGGAAACTGAAGACTTACCTGAGGTCACAGAAGAAATGGTGACAATCAGGACTAGAATCTGGGAAACATGGTAGGTTTTATTTTCCTTTGACTGCTCCTGGAGGAACCCCTTTGAGCTCGGTTTCTATCATGCTGTGATTGGAGAAGAGATATTTGTGTTAATTATAAGCTATAACAATCTGTGTATTTTTAGAATTCTGTGAAGTGCAATAGAATCACTGAGCAGCATATTGAATCATAAGGCCCCCCTTTCAGTTATTCAAACTGTGGAGTCTTGTTAGAACATAGTTCGTGATTACACATATTTGGATGCCCATACAACTTGGTGAATAGGGTACTGAAGTGGAATTCAAATGACGTGACCTAGTCTCAGCCATCTACTATCTATATGACTCCAGGAAATCATTTAACTTCTTGGAGAAGTGATTTATTTTTAAAGTAAGAAATTAGACTAGACGGTAAACTGCTTAGCTGTTGGCTTAAGATAGTTTCCAAGTAATCATAATCGATGCCATGCTTAAAAACCTCATCTGGAGGAGCTGGTGCATTCTGGAAGAAGGTCACCCAGCTTGTGGCCCTGTGAATTTTCTCTTGAAACTGAACTGCACACAGTAAACAGCTGCCGTATTAGCCTACATCATTCATGTTCATCCTCACCTGTGGTACTTTCATGATAAAAGGACACACTGAAGCTTCTGTCTGATGGCTAGATGTTACTTTTCAAATGCAAGATTCACACGAATATCAGGAAAAGGCAACAAACTCTGGTAAGACTGTTCTGGAACAATGAGCTAGTACTGTCTGTTTAGAAAACCTGGAGTTTCCCAGGCCCTCCTGTAAAATAAATTATAAAACAATGTAGAGACTGCTTCGAAGATGGCAAAGAATCCATTTGGCAGTTTGTAGAGCTCAATTCAAAAGGCTGTCACATTTCATTACATTGGACCTCTGCTCCATAAAGAGGACAATTGTGAGCTTGCAAGTAAGCCCGAAGATAATCTTTAGTAAGGTCTAGAGATAAATGTTGCAATGAGAGCAGTTAGAATGAACTGGACAGAATAATTTTAAATTATGGCCTTGAAATTTCCACTTTACTTATAGGGCCGAGATAAGGCAAAACACTCCAGTTAATGGACCATGAGGCACACATTTCCTGAAAAATACAAAAGGAGGGCAGTGCATTGCTCTTACATGAAATGAACAATTTTCTTCAGTCTCAGTGCTGACAATGTGATACTGTGTCAAAGGAGAAAGTGATAGGAGAGGCAGCCTTAGATCAAAACAAAGAATAAAGGAAAACAAAACAATGGTTCTTATCAGTTCCAAAGGTGAGTTCACCTTCCCGGCTTTTAGCTCTCTTATCATTGACATGGCTCCATGGCCACAAAATTGAATCTGTTCTCTCTTCCCTGCACACGTGTGTGCATGCATTTTAATCATTTGTAAGCAGTGTTTCCTCCACAGAATTTTCCCCTGGCTCCTGAGAAAGCAGTGCCTCTCTTCCAAAAGCATGAACAAGGAACCATCATCACAATCTCGCTGTATTTACACGAAAGTGTGGAAAACAGACAAATGAGGCACACTGGCTGTTTGGAACTGATAACAAGTGTTCTTCTATGACATGAAAGCACTAAGGTCAAATGACCTTCAGAGCTGGGGAGGGCACTCAGATCTCAGAATCCCACGGAGAGGGTGGCGTTCTGGGGACACGGGCCCTTGTCACTGCAGCTCCTCTTCTGGCCTTCCCAGCAATCTTTACACTACCCCTCCCCCACTTCCTAAGGCTCTTACCAGGCCTGTGCTTCGGTGGCCTGTGGAAGAAGTGGAAGCTTTTGTAGTTGACCAAAGAGAAGGAGGTAATATTCCACCATGAGCTCTGGCAGCACTTTACTTTTGGGACATCTAGAAAATAGCCACTCAGAAAAATCCTCCCCTGAGAGGCCTGATTTTCTGAGACTTTTTCACTCAGGGCCAGATAGAAAGAACTGGAAAAAGAAGACAGGGCTTTTGCTATTATGTTATCAGGGTGTCTGGCCTTGTTCACGTCCTGGCTTCCTGAGAGACGTCACTTACTTGCCCAGTATCCTTTGGAAGTACTGGTAGATATGCAGGGTCTTGTGTTTCCCTTGCAATTCTTTTGGGATGAAAAGAATTATTCTCTCCTTATTCTCTCCTTCCTCTCCCTCCTTCCCTCCTTCCCTTCCTTCCTGTGCATTTTTCTCTCAGATTTTCCTCTGTGTTCCTCCTGAACATGCCACCAGGAAAAAGTGATTGTCTTGTTGAGTTCCTTCTACATTTTGGAACAGTCTTGGGAAGATGTGTTTTGATGAAACAACTCAGGAACTTGAGCTGTCTGCAAGAACCCCTCCGGAGCAGACCTTATCTTCCATAAGCAGGATGGCTTTGGATCCTTTCCCCACATCACTCGGAAGGTACATGATTCTATACTACATGTGACCCATTTTGTTAGGAATGAACTGATATTATTATTCTTAATGTTTATTTATTTTTGAGAGAGATACAGAGACAAAGAGAGACAGAGCATGAGCAAGGGAGGGGCAGAGATAGAGGGAGACAGAATCCAAAGTAGGCTCCAGGCTCTGAGCTGTCAGTACAGAGTCCTACGCAGGGCTCGAACCTGTGAACTGAGAGATTATGGCCTGAGCTGAAGTCAGGCACTTAACTACCTAAGCCACCCAGGCACCCCAGAATGAACTGATATTATTAACTTGAGCTTTAGGAGGTAGGGTAATGATTCTTTAGGATAATGAGGAGAGGCTTTTAGGATATGCCCAATGTAGTAGAAGGGTAGAAGAAAGAGAGCTTCGGGATTGTCCCACCCTATGTTCAAATCCCAAGTTTGCCACCTTTGTGACAGCAAGAAGGTCACTATAACTTTTCTGAACATCAGTTCCGTATCTGAAAAATCTAGGCAATAATATTGCTAACATCATGGGATTATTGAAGGCCAAAGTCTTGAGTTGAGAAGACCTCTAACAAGTGTGAACACCTCAATTTTCTTGCGGATAATAGAACAGCAGACCCTCCTGATTCTCTTGTAAACATTTTTCCTATTGACTGGACTTACCACTTACTGAGGGATTACTTTTTGCCAGTCCCTCTTCTCAGTATTTTGTTCCACTTAATCTTCATTACAATCTCATGACCTAGTGATACTTTCAATTGACCAGTGAAAAGCTGCACTTTTCAAGGGGGTTAAATGACTCGCTTGAGGATACCCAGTCTGGAAGCAGCTCAACTGTAGAGCTGGATTCATCTTCCCCACAGCAGGCTAGTTCCAGAACCCTCGTGTTGAACTACCACACACACTGCCTTCCAGTAGCATATATTTGGGGCAAGCACGTCCTTTGGTATCTCCAAAACAAAAAGTCCAGGGGACGGCCAGACCTTTCATAAGGACATAAGAATGAAAATAACTCTACTGTGATCGATGGGAAGAGGTGCTTCACTGAGACCTGCTATTGAAGTAATCAAGGGCTCATTACTCAAGGGCAATTGTTTTCAGCTTGGATCCACTTTTTGCTGCTGGGTCTGGGCTTAGTCATCACGGATAGGAGGAGTATTGTTAATGCCGGTATGTTAAAGTTGAACAGTGCCCAGAGCCAGGCACCTGGAGTAATTTCTCCATGTATTAAAGCCTTGAGGCACATCTATGAAAGGGGGTAATATGGACATCTTGGAAATGACTGTTTTTTTGCAGATTGAACAAAGGTTTGGAAACTAAAAGCTACTTTCTTTTTTAAAACTGTAAGATCTAACATTTATAAGAAAAATAAAAATGTTGTCCTAGAGGTAAATCCTTTTCCTAAACTTTCTCTGCTAGTGCATTTCTTATGCCAACAGGTTAGCAGATGAAACACAAGGTGTGTGCCTAGCAGTTGGTGGCATGTCTCAGTAATGCAGTATTTGCTAAAAGATCTGATTTGGGATCCACTACCTACATGGGTAAAAGCAACAGCAATATCTGTAGGCAGAGGTTTAATATGGTTCTTAAGTCAGATTGCTGAAATTCAAGTTGAGGCCAGCCAGCCTTCCACTGTGCCCCATAGTCCAAATTCTCTTTTCTGAATTTTCTTTCCTAGGTTTCTTCAGAACCACTGTGGGAAGATGAAGATGAATTTGTATGTGGTGTATGAATGAATATTGTGTATGATGTGGTGTGGATATGTGTGGTGTGTACATTTGTAAGTGGTTTGGAGTGTGCATATGTGTGGTGTGTGGTGTGGTGTGTGTATTTTCATGTGCTATGTAGTTATGAGTGTGGTGTGTATATGTATGTGGTATGTGCACGTATGTGGTGTGTGTCTATGTGGTTTGTGTTTGCGTGTTGCATTCATATGCAGTACGTGAGTGATACTTGTGTATTTGTGTATACTGTATGGGTATGAGGTATGTGTGTGTAATATGTATTTGTGCACAGGGTGTGTATGCCTATGATGTGTCTATATGCATATCTGCATGTGAAGTTTGTGTGTGTGCTTGTGTTGTATGATTGTGTGTACTGCATCTGTGTGCATGAAGGTGTGTTTGTATAAGGTGTCCAGGTGTATGTAAATCTGCACATAGTGTGTGCACATATGTGTGGTCAATTTGCACGTGGTGTATGTATGCTTGTCACATGGGGTGTGAATGTGAGACATGCTCTTGTAAGTGGTAAGGGGGTATGTCTTTGTGTGTTCTGAATGTGCACATGCGTGTTATGTGTGTATACGTGTGAATGTATGTGTATATATTTGCATTTACATTTGAGGTGGTGTGTAGATGTGTGTAGTGAATGTATATGTAGTGTGTATGTATTTGTATGTGGTGTGTTTGCAAGGGCTGTATGTTCATAAACATTGTGCATGCATAGATATATGAAATGTATGGCGTGTATATAATGTGTACTTGTGGCATTTGTATGTGGTGTGTATGTGTGTATGTCTACATGTAGCCAGTGGGTACACGTGTGTGGGGTATGTATATATGATGTCTGTCATATGTGTGGGGGTATGTGTTTGCATGTGGTATGTATATGTGTGTGGTGTCTCTAGGTGTGTGTGTGTGATATGTTTGCATGTGGTGTGTGTGTGTGTTATGTGTATGGTGTCTGTACAATGTCTGTATATGCGTGTGGGTATGTGAGAGACAAGGGTATGTGCCATAGCTACCAGTAGCCATTTATCCTTCAGTGTCCCAGAACCACTGAAGAGCTATTCACAACCATCATGGCAATTGGTTTTGTCTTTGAATAAGCTAAATAAAATAGTAACAGAAATAACTGCTCCTTCGTCTCGGTGCTTCCAAAGTCATGATAAGTTGCAGACAGGAACGACTACCCAGTTGTCTCCAATGGGCCTCCTTTACCCATGATCCCCTGGGGAGCTGTTGCAAAGAAGTGGAGGCAGAGGAGGGTGTGTGGAAGTGTTAAAAAAAAGTAAAATGATTCATCGATTTGGATATATGTTTCATTGCAAGACAGAGACATTAGATTTGCATTGGTAATTGCCCTTCCTGCAAGTGGACTAATACTTCAGGTTGATTTTATTTGGCTCAAATTGGGTCTTAAAAATTGGATAAGGTCTTTTTTTCTCGATATGAAAATAAACTTCTCATCTGCAAGTGCATCACCCCGTCCCCACCACATAGCCTCCTTTGAAGCCTCCTCATCTTAATGTCTAAAAATAAAAATCATTTCTTTCGGCACTTAAAAACTCCACTTTCCATTTTTTAATATCACCTTTTTATTAGATTTCTGAAGAATCAACCTGTCCTGGGCATGAGGCACAGAGGCAGAATTGCTAAGCATTCATGCCGTGTGTCCCTACATGCACTCTATTCCAAGAGTCGGTCTAAAATGCAGTTTTCAAACTGAAACAACAAATCTTTTCTCAGAATCCTTTGGCAGGAGAGCCGAGGTTGCACCAGTTAAGAAGTGCACCAAATCCTAATTACTCCCTTGGGAGCCAATCATTAGGCGAAAACCTGCATAATGTTCTATCTCCTGCACAATGCAGACACTGACATATTTCTCATTTTGTTGTTTCCTGCCATTTGGAAATGTTGCTATTTGTCACACGCCAAACAGAGAAGGAGAGAACAGCAAAGTGCATTTCAGTTACTTAGGCAATTTTTACAAATAACCAATAGATGTGGCTGTTTTAAAAGGCTTTCCTCTGTGTCGGTGTGCCATGAGGCTGCCCAGCATAATGGCTTGGAGCCTCACTAGCAGGGCTAGTGCTCAAAGGGGCTGAGGGGCCATGCCAGGTACTTGGGTGATGAATGGTCAGGGCTTCAATGCTGCTCCCGCAAGCCCCCCTCCCCATTTTAAGCAGAACAATTTTACTTAAAATTTTTTTATATTAGGATGTTTTATAACATCTAATTAAAGAAAAATGGAGTAGATAAACCAACTGCACTATAACCTTAAAAGGCACAGAGACTCTCAGTGATGAATGATGATCTCATACACAAGAAAGGCAGGTGGCCAACTTTTAAAATATTCTTAACAGTCATCAAGCCACCCTGTTCCAGCAGCAGCAGTCATTGATCTACAGGAGAAATCTCTGATTCAAAATCTCCATACTACCTTGTTTCTTCCCTATCAGAAACTTGATTAACTGACTATGAAGCTGGAAAGGCAAGCAAGAGGTGGACAATGAAATGTCTTATAAGCCAGATTAAAAGGATGGATTTTACCTCCAAAGTCATGGAACTCCATAGATGCGATTTCAGCAGGTTTGAGTTGTACAGAGATCATTGTAGCTGATGGTGGAAGAGTAAGTGAAGAGTGGGCAAGACTGGAGATGGAGAGGCAAATATGATGTTTACTGATTTTTTCTTTTCTGTCTACTTGTTATTAAAAAAATGTATCTCTGTGACAGACGATAGGGTAAGTAAGAACAGTGTCAACAGAGCACTTGTGAAATAAAGTCATTCATTTATTCATTCAGGTATTTTATTTGCTTATTCATTCAATTTATTCAACAGATATTTGAAGGCCTACTATATGCCTGGCATTGTTCTGGGTATTGAGGATGAAAGCCATTGACCTGTGGAGCTTATAATGGAGCAGACAGGCAATGGAGCACAAGTTAAATATATAGTATGTTAGAGGATAATAATGACTAAAAAGAAAAATAAAACAGATGAGGCATGATGGCGAGGTTGGAATTTTTTTTGAAGAAATTTTTTAAAGTTTATTTATTTATTTTGAGAGCAAGAGCATGCGTGCATGGGAGAAGGGCAGAGAGAGAGAGAGAATCTCAAGCAGGCTCCCTTCTGTCAGCACAGAGCCCGACGCAGGACTCAGTCTCATGATCCGTGAGATCATGACCTGAGCCAAAGTCAAGTGTTGGACACTTCACTGACTGAGCCACCCAGGTGCCCCATAGAATATGATGGCCACTGAAGGCTTAAGGAGGTGAAAGTTCAGTAAGGACCCAATAAAGGTGATGTAGGGGAGTTAACTGTGTGGTTACCTCGAGAACATTTCAGGCAGTGGGAGGAGCAGAATCAAAAACTTCACGGGAGCATCAGAAGGGGAATGCTCAAGGAAAAGTGAAGAGCCCAATAAGGCTGGAGTTCCATAAACAAAGGGAAGGGCCTAAAAGATGAGCTCAGAGGCGCTCATGAGGCACAAAGGAATGTAAACATGGTTGCTTTTCCCTGAGTGAGGTGAGTTGTTGGAGTGTTTGAGTGGGTCTAACTTATGGTTTGACATGGTCTTTGTAGCTGCTGTGCTGAAAATAGATTTTGGGGGCAAGAGTAAGGCAGAGAGGGCAGTTAAGAGGAAGATGCAATAATAGAGCTAAGAAGTGGTGGCATTTTAGGCCAGAGGAGATGGGAAGTGGAAGTAGGATTCAGGATGTACATTAAATGTATTGCTGACAGGATATAGTAAAGGATTGGACTTAGAGTATGTGAGGAAAGAAGAGTCAGAAATGGAAGACTAGTATTGCCATTAATTGAGATGGGGAAGACAGAGGGTGGGACTGATTTGGTGGTGGGATTAGACTTGAAGTTTGAGACATGCTAAGTTTGAGATGTCTATCAGACAAGGAGGCATTGGATATACTTGACAGGAGTTTAGCAGAGAGGGCTGACATAGAGTTATAAATTTGGAAAATCTCAGCATATAGGTGACATATAAAGCCACAGACTGGAGATGAAAACTAAGGGAGAGGATGTAGCTGGAAAAGAAGTAGAGGTGGACCTGAATGATGATCTGGTGTAATAAACATTTCATTTCTTTGATATCTCCAGAAGACCTTTAACAGGAGTTCCATAAAATTATTTCCTTATTTTTTTTCATGGTCCTGTAACTAATTCTTACTCCAAATGCAACAGGTTTCTACTGACTGAAAATATAAGTTAATATCATTTTGCTATTTGACTTAAATAGAACTCACAGGTAACTTAGGAACCTAATTCACACTTTTCAAAAATGTTTCTATGGGAACATATATTCTGAACTTCAAACAAGTGTCTCTCAAATTACTTTTGGAATATTATCCAGTTTCAATGGAAACTGCCTGTTTCCAGTGTAGAAAAGAACATACATTTTTACCATCCTTTATATCTTTCCATTTGATGATATATTCTTCATGTTTATGTGAATATACAAATATGTTATCATATATTTATAATACAAGCAAAATATTTATTTCTTTGAATTTTAATATACTATTAGTATTTTCATTGTCAGTTTCATATATATACATATATATATAGTATCCCTTCCCTTTGGCTTTTATGTAACCTCACATCTGCCTCCACTGATATGTATTAAGTACTTTTAACTTTATTGATAAAATAATTTCTAGTTTAATTGCTGACTACTAATTTTTATGTTATGAATATATCTACTTCCTCCTATTACATGGCTATTTACTTGAAATTAAGAGCAGACCAGACCTGATCAGGGCAGTCTTAGGATGATGACTGTTTCCTCTTCTGTCATGGGTTCCAGATTATTCATGACTGTGGGGAGAAGGAAGGAGGATGAGTAGCCATTGAGGTGATGAAAATTGAATGAAGCAGCAACATAATCTATTTCACATTCTTTGTTCAATTTTCTGGAACTGCACAAAGACACCCCATCATTTCCTCTGACTGAGACTTTTTACACAAGGACTAAATTGTATCATTCCCTAGTCTCCGTAGGCTCACCAGTTTTTTTTTAAAACCCTTCATGGTGCATTTCAGGGATGACTTTTCTGGTTGTCATTGTGACATTTTGCATGGAATGACCAATCAAATCAAGAGGCTCTTCCAGATTAGCTTTTTTTTCTTTGTTAATCAGAAGCATGTTTTACCCTTATACTATTAGGAGTAATCTCTTTGAAAAACATTGAGTTTCAATATTTGCAAGACATGTCTTCTAGTCACATCCTTTCCGTTACACCATTTACTGAGTTAATCTTTGGAGAGGGTGAAATGTCATCAATTTCACCAGAGGATTTCTCAATCTCTTTCATTTGTTTCAGCCAACAGTTTTCCTCCTGACTGGGGTGAATGATCACTAGGTCCTGCAGTAAAATTTGTTGGCTCTGTGAGCTGGAACACTTTGATTTCTATTTGCACTTCTTGTTCACATTTTCTTTGTTGTTATTCTTTTATATTTTCTGAGTTGGAAAATATTGCATGAAGGTATGATTCTATTGCAATAGAAAGAACATATAACAAGGCATCTGGAGATTTGGAATGTAGCCCTGTAAATCAATGGACAAATAGCCTCTTCCTGTTTCAGTTTAAGTGGGGTTTGCATTGCCTTCTCTACTCTCATTATGGTGTAGGTTACTTCAGGCAATTCAGTCTCACACTTGGAAGGGTCTTAGGGGGCACTTTACTGAAATCTACAGTAAGATCCTCTTTAAAACATCTTTCATTACTGGTTGTTGGCTTTTGCCTCAACATCTTCTGAAATGAAAAATTTCTATTCAGTTAATAAAAAGCAATAATTGTTAATTACTCCTTATTTTTTGGGGGGAACTCAACCCAAGGTGGCTCTTCACAATATACTTTGAAATTCTTTGAGAAGCCAACCACTGGCATAACCCAATATTGTTTTCAATGACCAAAGGTCACCACAGATGGTGGTGATTTGGGGAAGATTCAAGTGCTTCTTTTCTCACAGAAAGGTTTGCTCTCACCATTTGTGCAAACTTGGCAATGTTTTTCTTCCCATTATTTGGCACATAAAAGCTTTTTTGAATCTGCAACATCATGTAGAAACAGAGGTTTCATTTTCTAAAGGTGGAAATTGACAGGTGAATAAGGAAAATTGCTGGTGAAATTTTTTAAAAAGAGGAAGGAGAAAGGAGGGAGAAAAAGGTAACAGAGAAAGAGATGAAGAGGAAAAAGATAAGAGAAAGATGTGCAAAGAAAAAGAAGGAAAAAAACAAAACAAATAGGAAAAAATTAGACACAATGTCTCATATATGCCAAGTTGGTCCCCTCCATCAGTTTTGCAATGAGGACCACATGGAGATGCAGTTTTCTGTTTGACCCTCTGCTTTGAGAGCTATGCCTCTCTTTTCAGTTCTGCAAAACAAACAAACAAACAAAAAAACAACCACAAAAAACCCCCTCTCTTTTCAGGTTACTAAACCTTGGTATTCATGAACCTCACCTTCTCTTTGTTGGATAACAGGGAGGAAGCTGAGGGACTCTATCCACCCTCTTCTCTGTTTTCTGCTTTAAAGATGTGAACCTTCCATAAGCATGTAGCATAAAAGGTGGCTACAACGAAAATGGTCACATTTTATGTAATAAAAATGAGAAGGCACTTATTTTAAAATCTAATACATAAGTTCTGGGAAATTCTGCATGCTTTTGTGGTTCCATTGCTAGCCAGAATTATTAAGTTCCACAGTCACTCTCTCATGAAAAGAATTGGTTGTTTTTTGACAGAGTGTTGATGACCATGTTACTGGGACTGGTCATTTCTATTATTGATCACTTTTCTGTGAATCTTTGTGGGTGGAAGGGCTATTACATTTCCTATACCTCACTTTCCTGGACAAGTTTCAGGTAGAGGAGTTACTGTTTCTTGATCAGAATCATTTAGTTATGGCTTAGGTTATCTGGTGCTTTATCTATCCATCCATCATCTAAATTTACTTCTCTCTCACTTCTTTTCACAAAAGACTACTATTTCTTTGATTCTATAAGTTTCTTTAGTCCTGACTCTTCCATATTTTATCTATAAGGGGTTTATTTACAAGGATAGTCTGCTGCTTCTCTCCTTTATTAAAATGATCACTATATAGTTCAAACTTCTTTGAGAAAGCATGGTTCTTTTTGATAATTAAAGGAGGAAGGAAAGAGAAAGAAAGAAAAAAGAAAGAAAGAAAGAAAGAAAGAAAGAAACCAATCCGATATAGAAGATCAATTTGAAAATATATTTAATGGGAAAATATGTTTTAATTTGTCTTATTGGGTTTCTAAGATACGGTACATCTTAATGCTTACCTAGCAAATTCTGCCATTGGGCTGTCTTCAAGAAGAAATGAATGAAAAAACTAGAGTTTTTGTAACCACTGTAAGAGGTGCTAGGAATCTATAAAAGCAATTACAATTAACGCTTATTATAGTCTTCTGAGGTACACCTCTTCTTTGACTTTTAGGAACTTGGTCCAAATGATCCTCTAAATCAAATGTAGAGTTAGGAATTAATTTCACGTTCACTTGATTCCAAAGTCTGTGACTTCTCTCTACTATCTTGTCTCTTGTGATTTACTCTTGTGCCCTTTTTCTTGGCAGATATCATACCTTTATTCAAATCCTTACCTCTAGGGAGAAGATCATATCATTCCTTTTTTAATACACTAGAAATAAGATCAGAATAAAATAAAAAATTAAATATGGTTTTAGTAATTAATGGAGGTATTTTTTATATCTCAATAATAAATGAGAGAGAAAACCAGGTAAAAGATATTAGAATGTGTAGGAAAAAACAATGAGCAAGCAGGATTTAAAGCCCAGTTTATTCTGTGGCAGAGGAGGAAGTTAAACAATCTCTCTGAAGTATATCTTCTTAATTGAAAAATTAACAACATCTGAGGTACATATTTGTCATGAAGATTAAATATGATATATATGTGGAAATTGCTGGGTCAATAAATTGTTTCTTTCCTTTTCCTCTGAGCCTTGCTTTCCTTATCTAAAATTGACAGAAATGAACGAAGTATTCTCTAAATCCCTTGCTAGATCTAACGTTCTTTGGAATGGCACCATAAAAAGCACCTAAGTAAAAGTAAAAGTAATTTTAGGGATATAAGTCAATGAAAGTTTTGAGCAAGTGTAAAATTTGCACAAGCTTAAAATAATACTAATTCTATTGAATTAATTCATTAGTTACATATATACTTATTGAGTACACTTTATGGGCTATAAAGGTAAGATACAAAGGTGGACAAGGTATGTTTTGTATGCTTAAAAAACATCGATTTCATGGGGAAGTGGTGTGAAATTGTTAGTTATGAAATAACATGATAATACTATGAGAAAAGTGAGTACAAGATGTTATGGAACACAGAAAAATAATTAACATGGCTTTAGAGTGAAGATTTTACAGCAGAAGTGACATTGAAGCCGGGATTTGAAAGATGAAGGATTTTCACTGATGGATCCAAGGCATAAAGGCTTTCCTGGAAGAAACAGCATACCTAAAGATAAAGAAGCAAGATAGAACATGCTGTGTGTAGAGAAAGACGAGAAGGATGTAGTGATTGAAGTATAGAGTGCACATGTAGATGAAAAATAAATCTGACTTTTTATGCTCTGCTGAAAATCTAGATCTGAATCCTGTAAGTAATAATGAATTAGAGTAATGAAGAAACACTGTTTTATACAAGACAATGTCCTTATTAGATCTGTGTTTCAGAAGGATGATAATTGATAGTGTAGAAGATAAAATGATAGGATAGGTTAAATAGCTAGTTTATTAGTCACTATGAATGAGAGACATTGAAGATTGAATTAATGTGGAAGCAATGAAGGTAGAGAGGAAGAGACGGATTTAAGAGATATTTAGAGGGGTGAGTTTTTTAAAAAAAATTTACTTTTATTTATTTTGAGAGAGAGAGAGAGAGAGATTGAGGGGGGATGAGCAGAGAGAGAGGGAGACCAAATCTCAAGAAGCTTCATGCTATCAACACAGAACCCAATGTGAGGCTTGAACTCACAACCTGTGAGATCATGACTTGAGCTGAAATCAAGTTAGATGCTTAACTGACTGAGGCATTCAGGTGCCCCAAGGGTGGATTTTTGGAATGTAGGTAATGGAAGAGATGGAGGGGATGCCACTAGACTACCAGATTTCTAATTTGAGCAATGTCACTGGGTGGTGAGTAGCGAAATGAAAATAAGGAACACAAGTGGGTAGAGTTGAGGAAAGAGAGAGCTGAAGTCAGTCTTGGCTATATTAAGTTCAGAGTGTTGATTAAATATCTATGGTGGAGATGCCCAGGAGTTAATAGTTTTATGTATTGCTTGATTGTCAACCCAAGCTCTCTATTCATCTTCTCCATTAGCCCACACCTTTATCATCACAAACAACAGCAAATGGTTTCCTGGACTTACTTATCCCTTTTGGTCCTTGGTGAGCACAGAGAGGAGGCCCCCAAAGCTTCATCTATTTTCAGACCTCTTCTCCAGAAGGAAGACTAGCAAGGGGTAAGCCCCTATGAAGGGGGCTAGCTCAGAGGGCAATATCAGAGACTGAGGTTTATGTAAGTGTATTCTAGGTATCTAAAGGTCTACAAACAAAACATTTATGTAGTAGTTTTAAAGCATGTACGCAAATCATTTGAAACATTTCCGATATAACTGTGAAGTCTAATCTCTTCCCCTTGAATGTAGGCTGGCTTTAGTGACCAACTTAGAGTAAATAGAAAGTGGCAGAAGTGAAGTTGTATGCTTTCTGAGGCTAGATCATAAGGGGTGATTCAGCTTCTGCCAGGCTCCCTCTATCTCTCAGAACATTTGCCTTGGGAGTCCCAAATTAGTATGTTAAGAAGTCTGGTAACCCTGAAACGCCATATTGGAGAGATCACGTAAAGAGTTCACATAGACATACAGAAAGAGGCTAAAATTCTGATCACCATTTCTGGTGTGTAGGTTACTTTGTTCTTCCATATCACTAAGCAATTCTGTGATATCAGCTGGGTGTCCAACAATTCAGCTCAGTCCTGACACTACCCAGAGACAACTTCAGATCCCACAGATTAATGGTTCACTCCTACAAGATTTCCCCTTCAGATGCCAATCACATAGGGGCGCCTGGGTGGCTCAGGTGGTTAAGCAGATGCCTATCACAAGTCCAGATTGTTACCTGTGCTTCTCACCAACTGGCTACAGATCACAAGCTCCGATGACTTCCCATTTGGGTTTGGTTAATTTGCTGGAGCGGCTCACACAACTCAAACATTTTGCCTTCTAGATTACTGGTTTCTGATAAAAGGATGTAACTCAAGAACAGCCAGATAGAAAAGATGAATAGAGCAAGACATGTGGGAAGGTGTGTGGAGCTTGCATGCCCCTCCACGTGCACCACTCTTCCCAAATCTCCCTGCTTACACCAACCTGGAATCTCTCCAAATCCTGTCCTTTTGTGTTTTTATGGAAGCTTCATTACATAGGCATGATTGATTAAATCCTTGGCCATTTGTGACTGAACTCAATCTCCAGCCCTTTTCTCCTCCCCGGGTGTCTGGGCTGGGACTGAAAGTTGCCAACCTTTTAATCACAGTTGGTTCCCCTGGCAACCAACCCCCATCCTTAGGTGCTTCACAAAAGTCACCTCATTAACATAACAAAGGACACCTCTATCGCTCTCATCACAGGAAATTTCAAGGGTTTTAGGTGCTCTGTGCCAGGAAAGGACTGGATGAGAACCAAATGCATATTTCTTATGATAAATCACAATATCACAGAAGCCCAATTGTGCCAACCCTCTCTGAATTTTCCAGCATTAACCATTAGACATGAGAAAGACTATAGATGACTCCAGCCCTTAATTTTTGAATTTTCCCAGCTGATGCTCTGTGGAAATAGAGCGTTCTTGCTGAAACTGCCCAAATTGCAGTTTCATGAGCAAAATAAATTTTGTTATTATTTTAAACTACTAATTTGGAGGTGATTATATTACATTTGGTAATTGAACACTACAAAGCCATGATCCATCATAATCTAACTTAAGGAATATTTTATTTATTTGATACAGGGTCAACATTTATTCATTTTGCTCTCAAACTTTCAAAATGGTCCAAGATCAATGAATCTATGATAACTCATTGAAATCTCATAGTCTCTTCTATTTTACAACACCAGCCTAACTCCTGGTTGCCTTTCATTCCTATATTTGCTTATCTACATTGGCCTTTCCTCATCCTTGGGCCATTTAAAAGTGTTTTTAGATATTAGGCATGCTTACTTATAAAGGATCTAGCCCATATAATATTGAACATAAATGGTACAATCCATGCCAAACATCATTTACATTCTGTTCTCAAAAGAGCTGACAGAGTGATCTTTTTAAAACCTAAGTTAGATGGAATGTTATTAAGAAAATTAGAAGGAAAATACATTTATTGTACTGTACTGTATTGGAAAAAAGTCTAGTATAAGTGGACTCACACAGTTCAAACCCTTGCTGTTCAAAGGTCAACTGTATTTTTTAAAATTCTTTTATTAATGTTTTTTATTTATTTCTGAGAGAGAGAGAGCGTGAGCAGGGGAGGGTCAGAGAGAGGGAGACACAGCATCCGAAGACAGGCTCCAGGCTCTGAGCTAGCTGTCAGCACAGAGTCCAACGCAGGGCTCGAACCCAGGAACCATGAGATCATGACCTAAGCCGAAGTCGGATGCTTAACCGACTGAGCCACCCAGGCACCACATTAGCAACTTTCAAGTAATATAGCATTGTTAACTATAATCACCATGCTGTACATTAGATACTCAGAACTTATTCATCTTATAACTGGAGGTTTAAACCCTTTGACTAGGATATTCCCATTTCCCTCAACCCTAATCCCTAGCAACCACCAATCTACTCTGTTTCTATGAGTTCAGGTTGTTTAGATTCCACATATAAGTGATATCACACGGTATTTGTCTTTCTCTATCTGACTTATTTTACTTAGCATACTGCCCTCAAAGCCTAACCATGTTATCTCAGATGAAGGATTTACTTTTTTTTTTAAGTGTGGTTGACATATAATATTATATTAGTTCCAGGTGTGCAACATAGTGACTCAACAATTATACACATTAGGAAATGTTCACCATGATAAGTAGACTAACCATCTGTCATCATACAAAGTTATTACAATATCATTGACTATATGCCCTATGCTATATTTTGTATTTTTTATTTTATAACTGGAATTTTGTATTTATTAATCCCCTTCACCTATTTTGCCTATCCCCCTGCCTCAGTCTCCTCTGGCAACCACTAGTTTGTTCTCAGTTTATGAGTCCATAGTCTATTTCTATTTTCTCATTGTTACACTTTGTTCATTTTTTGTTTTTTAGATTTGACACATAAGTGAAGTCATATGGTATTTATCTTTCTCTGTCAAACATATTTCACTTAGCACAATACTGTCTAGATCTATCCATGTCATTGTGAATGACGAGATTTCATTTCTTTTTTATGGCTGAGTAATATTCCTTTGTGTGTGTGTGTGTGTGTGTGTGACCTTTCCTTTGTCCATTCATCTATCAATGGACACATAGGTTGTTTTTATATCTTGGCTATTATAAGGGGGTGTTCTAGGCTGAATTTCACACCCCCCTCACCTCAAATTCATACCTTGAAGTCCTAAACCCCAGTACCTCAGAAAGTAACAGTATTTGGAGATAGGTCTTTATTTAAAAAAAATTTTTTTAGATTTATTCATTTTGAGAGAGAGAGAGAGAGATTGATAGCAAGCAGAGGAGTAACAGGGAGAGAGGCAGACAGAATCTCAAGCAAACTTCATGCTGTCAGCACAGAGCCCAATGTGGCACTTGAACTCACAAACTGTAAGATCTCAACCTGAGCCAAAATCAAAAGTCAGACACTTAATGGAATGAGTCACCCAGGCTTCCCTGGAGATAGGTTTTTAAAGAAGTAATTAGAGGGGTGCCTGTGTGGCTCAGATGGTTAAGCGTCCGACTTCAGCTCAGGTCATGATCTCATGGTTCATGGGTTCGAGCCCACACGTCAGGCTCTGTGCTCACAGCTAGCTCAGAGCCTGGAGACTGTTTCAGATTCTGTGTCTCCCTCTCTCTCTGACCCTCCCCTGCTCTTGCTGTCTCTGTCTCTGTCTCTGTCTCTGTCTCTGTCTCTCTCTCAGAAATAAATTTAAAAAAATTTAAAAATCAAAAAAATAAAATAAAGAAGTAATTAGGGTTAAATGAAATCTTTAGGTTGGGCCTCAATCCAGTCAGGACTGGTATCTTTATAAAAAGAGGAAATTCGGATACAGACACATACAGAGGAAGACCGGGTGAAGATGCAGGAAAGGTCTTCAGAAGAATCCAGCCATGCTGACAGTCTTTAGCCTCTGGAACTGAGGAAAAAAGCCACTGTAGTTTAAGCCACCCAGTCCTTGGTACTTTTTTATGGCAGCCCTAGCAAACTCACGTATGAAGAGGACTGGGAAAGTGCTAAGGGAGCTTAGAGGTCAATGAATTTGACAAAAATAGGATGAATGGACTATGTGCTGATGAGAGCTGGCAGAGAGGATGCTCTCTCAGACCTCTCTGACAAGATCCTCTTATGTTGTGTTTTGGGCTAAGCAATTCTGTAGGGGCCTGTATGTGGGAGGAAAGAGTGAGGTGAAATGAAGGAAAAGTCATTGAATTTTCTTGGGAGACATAGATTGTGTGTGTGTGTGTGTGTGTGTGTGTGTGTGTGTTTGTGTGTATGAGAGAGAGAGAGAGAGAAATATTATGTTGATCTTTTGTTACTCTCAGGCTTTTGTAGTTAATAGAAAAAAGTATTTTTGTCTTAATTACAGAGGAATATAATTTTAATACTTAGGTGACAGAGAAAACAGATGAAGGTATCTTTGGTTCAGAGGAAATGACAACTAGCTTTTTTTTTTGCCTCTTATGATCAGATACACACACGTATTCAAAACAAAATTGTGTGTGAAAGGAGGGTGCATAAGAATAATTAAGAAAGAACAGAATACATAACAGATTGCCTTTACACAGTTCCAATTATCTCAAGATTTTCAAGCTCTTTATAACTTGTAGTGTTTATACCACCCCCCAATTTGGTTGCAAAGTGGCCCTGCCCTCAGCTATCAGATGGTGGCTCTGAAAGATTGAGGTCAGAAGGGCTGGACTAGGAGGGAAGATGGAGACTGTCGTTAGGAAGAAAATACGTAACTACCAACTCCCAAGTGCACTGTAACCTCACGTTTGAGCTGGAAGGTTATTACCCATCTGGCTGTGTATTCTGGGAATGAACTGAGAAGGACAGATTCATCTCCCCAATTAAGGGAGCACCAACAAAGAGGCAGGGCACTAATATTCTACAAAAAAAAAAAAAAAAAAAAAAGGTGATCTCTTGAGCATGTGGATTATTTCCAATATGAACAGGTGTTTTGATAATAATACATTAGTTTGAAGTAAGGGGCAGATGGTAAGGATAAGACATCATTATTTCAAAAACTCAATGGCAAATGAAGTGTTATTTTAGACAGATAGGGCTCCTATAACAAGATACCACAGACTGGGTAGCTTAAACACAAACATTTATTTCTCATTGTTTTAGAGACTGGAAGTCCAAGACCAAGGTGCCAGTATGGTCAGATTCTGGTGAAGACTTTCTTTCTGGTTTATAGATAGCCATGTTCTCACTGCATCCTCATATGGCAAGCAAAGAGGAAGAGCTCTGGTCTCTTACTCTAAGGACACTAATTCCATATAGGAGGGCTCCATCCTCATGACCTAATTAACCCCACGGGCCTCATCTCTAAATACCATCATTTTGGGCATTAGGGTTTCAGCATATAAATTTGGGGGGACACAAACATTCAGTCCAAAACAAGTCTTCACTAACTGAGGTAACTGATAAAATGTATATCCTGTTGGGTCGCATGGGTGGCTGGGTTGTTTAAGTGATTAACTCTTGATTTTGGCTCAGGTCATGATCTCACGGTTCCTGGGATGAAGCCCTGTGTTGGGCTCTGTGCAGACAGTGTGGGGCCTGCTTGGGATTCCCTTTCTTCCTTTCTCTCTGCCCCTCTCCCTTCTTGTGCTCTCTCTCTCTCTCTCTCTCAAAATTGAATAAAGAAACGTTTATAAAAAAAGGGTATATCCTGTCAGTCATCTATTATACGGAAATCTGTAGATTAATCTTCTCAGTATCTGCAGTCA
Source organism: Crocuta crocuta (assembly GCF_008692635.1). Lineage (NCBI taxonomy): Eukaryota > Metazoa > Chordata > Mammalia > Carnivora > Hyaenidae > Crocuta > Crocuta crocuta. Next base: position 11,369,007 of record NW_027531504.1, read on the forward strand.
TTCATGAGTACTGGCTATTTTTTGACTGTCTCTCCCTCCTCTGTGTGGGGGAAAGTACTATGTAAAAATGCAAATGACAGAATTCTGATCCTTTAAGCACTTTAATTTGGGGAAAGAGAACACTCACAGTAGAAAAGCATTCCATTCTCTTTCCTGTTCCTCTCCTTTCTTCCTCCTCCTTTTCTGTTGAAGCCATCAAGGATTATAAGATGCATTTAGCTTCATCATCCAGACTTAATATTACTCATCTAGTTAACATAGATTGGTTAGAAGTGGTGTTCTTTTTCTTTCTAGGCCATTTCCAGTAACACAACCTATTGCACCCCACTGACTGACAAACCCAGCATGACGAGAGAAAACTGAGACCCACTCTTGATTTGAACTGACATCTGCCAAGAGTCTTAATTTTGTGTTCCTGACTCGCTTCAGAATTGCTGTTGAGCCCTGTGTTCATTTCCATCTCTTTCTAGAAGCCAGTTATTTTACCAGAATGTAATTGCAGGCAAGTAGCTGGAGGAAAAGAACATTTTGGAAGGACTAGGTATATATAAATACCTGAAAGAAGCAGGTAGATGAGGGGAAATGTAGTTGCTATATTTGTCCAGAGGTATGTGTAGCCAAACATCTAGACATTTTATACTCTGATTGTCTTAATTACTGGAGAGAGACAACTACTTATTTTCTTAGAACGTGAGCTGATGGCACATTCTTTATCTAAGAACACAGTTCCTTCTGGTGAGTACAGCGATGAGTTGCCTGCCATTGACCTTTCTTGGGCACTGGAAGGCACACCTGATAATTATTTCAGAGCTTGTTTTCTGAGAATAGAGGCCTTGATCAGTATGTTTTCCAGCATCAGGAAAAAAGGATGAGAAGTTAACGTTTATTGAAGTTTCATGTCCAGACTCTGTGCAAGGTTTTTTTTTCACATAAGTTATTGTAACATCCTATTAATACTCCCCAAATACACCTGTTTGAATTGAATCTTACTTTGTTTTTATGTAGGTCAAAAATAGTTGACTATTGGCAAGTTCACAAGCTTCAACCTAATATTATCTTCATTTTTAATGATGAAAACACATCACTATACACTTGTTCCCTGTCTGCTACACCAGCCTTCTACCCAAGCTCCCCACTCTGTAGCACAAAGCAATAGTTCTCAAACTTTAAAGCTCAGGGCTCTCTAGGAAACACATTGCTGGTTCTCAACTTCTGAGTCTCGTTCAGTAGGTCTGGGGTGGGACAAGAGATTTTTAATTTCTAATAAATACCCAGATGCTGACCCCACTGTGGGTCCAAGATCATACTTTGGGACCCACTGGGATAGAGGGACCACATCCTCAAGGAAGCCCCTTTAAGACTTACTTCCCTCCCACTTTGGGGTCCAAAACAACATTAAAAAATTAATATTTCCTTTAAAAGTATAGTCCAGGGTCACCTGGGTGGCTCAGTTGGTTGAGCATATGTGTAGGCAAACACCTAGGTATTGATCTTGTGGTTCGTGAGTTTGAGGCCTGCATCGGACTTGCTGCTGTGAACACAGAGCCTGCTTCATATCCTCTGTCTCCCTCTCTCTCTGCCCCTACCCTGCTTCCATTCTCTAACAAAAAAATAAATAAATAAACATTTTTAAAAAATAATAGAAATACTTTCTAAACCTAATGTTGTCTTTTTCACTTATCCTGAATTTATATTTCTTTATATGCATAAAACAGAAACTATAGCACCTTAATGTTAAAATGCGACAAAATTTTTCTGTTAATAGAACATAATTCCAGAAAACCTATTTCTTAGATGAAGTAATATCAAAAGTCTAAAATTTTAAGTGTTGGGAACTGAGGGAAGTGTGAGAGAGCAAATAAAGGTTGGTGAGTGAGTGAGATACTGCAGTGGAGACTCACACATCCTTGTTTGAGGTTGTACTAGAAGTTCTCTCCTCAAGTCCTACCGAGATTCTGTGAGCCAAGTCCTGAGCTATGAATGATTCTCTCCACTTTATAGACAGGGAAAGAGATGTAGAGGAGGAAAATGACTTTCCCGTGGCTGAATCCAGTTAAAAGATAGGGAATGTTAAAAGATAAACTGAGGCATACTACACATTTTAAGAGTTTATGTGAGAAAAGGTCGATTCCAATCTGGCAGCAACACACTGAAAGTGGTTAGGTTAGTTGATGCCAACAGGGGCGAAAGGAAAGACTTGTATAGGGCAAGTGTGGAAACAAAGAAAGGAAATTATTTGACTGGCTGGAGCTTGAAGCCTCGTTGGCTGTTTGCGATTGGCTGTCCTTAGATTTTGATTTCATAACCTCGAGGCATTTACAGGCTCAGATTTTGGGTTGCTTACATAGGCCACTATGGCTTAATTAATTGAACAGGGGTCAGGGTGAATCTCAGAGTGGTGCCAGGAGGGGAACAGAGCATAGGAGACGGGGACACATCGTATATTTTGGTCTAGTACAGAGGAGGAATTCCTACTCGAATTTCCTCCCACTTTCATCTGTATTCAAACATATACAGTAGGAGCAAATAAAAAATTCCACATTAATCTTGATTCACCAAACACTCTAAAATCCTGGTGTGAACAATCCAGGTAGCCATCAGACACTCTTGCTATTTGCTACTTAAACCCTTCGGTATTCAGAAACACCACTGGTTTCATTCAAACAAAAGAGCATCTTCCTCACTGTGTTTTTCTGGACTTTCCCAAGGACTTGAGAAGTCTGATTTTCTTTGTTTCCCTGTGTCCTTGGACTTATCTCTCCTTCTCTTTCTTTATCAAGCCCATTTGCTTTGTTCCTGCTTTTATCACACCAGCTTCTTTTTCTACCTGATTTGCTTTAATCCATCCAGCTCCTTTCTCTGTGTGTTTTCCATTTCAATGACTAAGAAATGCTTTCTTCATTTATCAGAACTTTCCCTGAGGGTTTTAGTGGGCTTTGCCCTCAATGAGAAGGGGTGGTAACTGGTTTTGCTCATCCTGAAGAACTCCTGGGAAATGTCAAAGAGATATCAATACTATTTAGCATTTACAAAGGACAAAGAAGTTGGAGAAAATTATTAGTAGGGAATTTCTTATTTTTTAAAACTTAGACTGATCTCAAAGATCCTTGTTCCTGGAAGTATTGCCCTGTATATTCTGGACAAGTAACCTCACATTTATGAGTTCTGAACTCTGGTTTCCTCACCTATGAAAAGGTGATGATAATACCTCCTCACAGAGTTGTTATAAGGCTAGAGTGAAAAGTAGGCCTCAATTGCTTGTTACTGTGATCTCCAAGGATCTTGTGGGTCACCTTAAAGATTTTGTCCTTTCTTCCAAAAGCATTTGGAAGGCTTTGGAAGGATTTAAGCTGGGAAACTATATATTTGACTCTTGAACAACATGGATTTAACTGCTCATGCCCACTTATACACAGAAATTTTCCAATAAATACAGTTCAGTACTGTAAATTTATTTCCTCTTCTTCATTATTTTCTTAATAACATTTTACTTTCTCTAGCTTACTTTATTATAAGAATACAGTATATAATACATGTAACCTACACAATATGTGTTAACTGGCTGTTTATGTTTCTGGTGAGGTCAACAGTAGGCTATTAGTAGGTAAGTTTTGGGGGAGTCAAAGGTAATTTGCAGATTTTTGACTGCATAGTAGTTAGTGCTGCTAACCCCTGAATTGTTCAAAGGTCAACTGTAGTAGATTTTCCTTTTGAATCTGTTGAGCTAGAAGAGATTGGAGTAATGCAAGAATGGAAGAGAGATATCTGTTAGAAGGCTCCCAGAGTTGATTAGATAAGATATAGTGGCTTAGATTATGGGGCTGGGAAGGAAGGGATGGGGACAGAGCTTTAAGATATTTCACAGATATAATTGTTGGGTTTTGTGAATCATTGAATAGGTATAAGATATGAAGATGAGGATGATTAATGTGATTTCCAGGTTTCAAGTGCCTGGTCACGGTAATGCCATTTACTCTTAGAAGGAACACATTTGAAGAGGGAGTTCACTTGTTCTGGTGATGCCTATTGTAAAACATCCACATAAAAGTGTCTAATGAGCAAACAGTTCAATATATAGATCTGAACTGGACAAAAAATATGAGAGTTGATGTTTTTTTATAGGATATTTGAAACACAGGAGTGAGTGAGATATCTGGGAGAGAAGCACCAAGCCAAACCAACTAAACCAGAATGATTATGTTTCTAGACCATAGTTAACATGTATGGGGATAGGGTGAACCTGGGGATTGTGTGAGTAGCCAAAATGGAGGGGTGAATGTGTCTGTGTTTGCAGGAGTCAGTTTGGTTTTAAATGTCATTTCCGGGCTCACCACAATGCTTTGGGTAGCTTGTTTATGGTGGGGTTCAAAACCTCAGCCTTGAAGGGCCCAGACTTTGAATAGTTAGTTTTCAGATAAGTTGGCGAGAGGGAAATATAATCTTTTCATACTCCTCTTCTCTATCATTATATATAATCGCACAAAATGTTTGCACATCTTTAACATAGCAAATTTAACATTCTACTGAAAAACAGAAGAAAAGTATAGTTAACTGTAACTAATAATTGCTATTTAGATACAGAGAATTAAATAACTTTTTTGTTGTTGATTGCAATGGAAAAAAAAAGTATTGATTAGATAACCATCCAGGTTTGATCCTCACTGAAAACGTTTATGTACTGAGTGGAACACTCTACTCTGATACTTCATGTGTATTTAATCATGATCTTCATGCTTTTTGCATTACTGTCCATGACTAGAGATAATGAAAGACAATAATAAACGTAATAATCTACCAGTCTACTCACCCACCTACCCATCCAACCAAAGTGATATAATGTAGCAGTTAACAACATGGACCCTGGAACTAGTCTATCTGGATTGAAAGCCCAGCTCTGCCCCTCACTGGCTATTTATGATTGGGAAGCTCACTTAATCTCTCCATGCCTCAGTTTCCATATTTATAAAAGAGGTGTCATAGTAATTTCTGTCTCCTAGGAATTCATGAGGATTAAATGAGTTATATATATAAAGCACTTACAATAAAACCTCGATTATACTAAAACCTTTTTATATTATTAGTAGGTACAATGACTGACATGGGCCATATGGATTGTCCTTAAGGAGCTTATAGTCTAAAGGGGAGTTCAGACAAGGAGATACTAGAATGAGGACAGGACAAGCCTGATTTAGACACAAAGGAGGGGGAAGCAATGGGATTCAAGTCCCGGAGTGATAATTTAGGGTGAAATAGTTTCTGAATTCCATAAAAATTTTTGGCATACACCTCATTCACAGTCACAAAAACATATTTATCTTGTGCTTTGCAATTTTCAAAGTGATTATGCATACCTTAATTTATTTGATTCTTTGATCAGCCTTCTGAGATCAATTTTGGAGCACTTTCTTTGAGTCAGTTGTGGGGGGGAGTCTTATAAAAATAAGACTAATTCATAATCTCAAAGAATAAAATTTAGTCGATTTTTTGGTCACAATTTTATATAAGAAGAAATTGAAGTTTGGAGGAATTAAAAGACTTTCCCAAAGTCAAACAGCCGGTGTCACAAAAATGGGATGAACTCTGGCCCCTGGATTATGTAAGGTTTCGCTCCTTTTATCACATATATGGTGGTCCTGAAACAAGATGAAACCATCCACTAATAAGCACAGAATGTCTGAGTTCCTTTCCTCAAAACAACATTAGAAAATTACATACTTCGGTTTTAGAATCCCCAACATACCATGATTATGCAGAAGAAGAATAAACAGGGCTTTCTGAATGCTTTTCCTCTGGCTCTGCTATGCCACAGTACATCACTCACATCCTGGTAGTGCAGACGAATTATTCTGAGCCTCCTTATCCAGAGAGCTTCCTGGGCTAGAATGCCAATGCATTTCATAGAAACAGAAAGAGAAAAGGCTGGAATAAGTCAGCCCTGTGGCACAGGTGGCTGAAGTCACAATTTAGGGTTTGGAACCAAGGACCACTATCCCAAGCCAAAGGTGAACGCAGGTGGCAGGCAGTTGGGGCAGGCTGGTGTTAGCCACGGGAGCAGCCTGGCCCTTGGAACACCAGAAATCAACTTCTGGGAGAGAGATTAGTTTAAGGGCACCTAAAGTCAAAGAGTCAGAGTCAAATTAAGGCCACAGGGAGTAGGAAAATAAAAGATGGGCGAGGGATCAGGTGGGGCATTGCAGAAGGACAGATCGGTATCAGGGACACTCCACCCCTGAATAGCCTTCCTGTTTCTACTTTTGAAGCTTGCTTCAGCAGCGATTCTGTGCGAGTCAGTCACAGCTGGTCTAGACTGCACTGATGAGAACCCGCAATGAGTCCAGTAGCTGTGGTGGAGGCCGGCCAGCATGAGGGCCAGCTGGCCTTGTGGTGAGTCACTTGCAGACAAAGCCCTTTCAGCCATGGCGGCCTCAGAGGAATGCATATACCAATGCAGGTTTGTACCTGGCCAAAACATCATGTTCAAAGGAAAAGACTTTGAAAAATGTTTATTTTCCTAGAAGTTTCATAGCAGATGAACACTACATGGCTTTTAGCAAGGGGATTGGAAAATGAAGCAAAACAAATATCCTTTTCAGTGAGCCGGAAACATACATCGCACTGTCTCTGAAAAGTGTATAGGTCTGAAAATAAAGGGCCGAAAACATCCAAAAGCTTTTGTAAAAATCAAATATTTGGATTTCTATGCCACTCCCTCTCCTGGAAGCCAGTTTGACATGTTGGAATAAGAGTAGATTTGCACTACTTCTTACTTGACACATCCCCAAAAGCAAGGGAATCAAGAGCAAAAATAAATGATTGGGACCTCATCAAGATNTACCCTGAGTTATGAAAGAGCCAAAGATGATAGAAACCCTCATATGGTGCTTAAAATGTGCCACCTACTCTTGTGAGCACCTTTCGGCAACTCTTGCAGTCCTCTTACTATCACTATGTTACTGTTAAGGAATCTGGTCTGGATCACCCAGTGGAAAAACCAAGCGGTCAGTGGGCTCAGAGGAGATCGTTCTCCAGAGGTCAGAGTCCAGAGCATTAGCAGAGGGAAAAATTTATAGCCTGTTACTGCTGCATTCCTCATTAATCAGGGCCAGGGGTTTTCTTTTTCTTTCTCAGTCTTGCTGGCCATCCTACAACAGATTTTCCCTATCAGTAGCCCTGAGGTAACCGAGACAGAGTGAAGTGAAGTGACGTGCTCAAGGTCACACAGTCTGAAGATCCTAGAATCCTGCAAAAGGCAGAAGTGGTATCTACATTTCTTTCTCTGTAGTCATGGGTCCAGGAGTATTTTGGGGGAACCATAACTCCTAATTTGTGTTTCTATGTAACTGAGAGGCTGTATTTCCATCCAGTAGTGAGCCTAATGTATGAGCTTACTTCATGGCTAAAAACATGATCACTGTGCTGAGCTTTGAAATGTGTAAAACTTTCCAGGCTTTAGTGTCATAAATGTTGGCATATATGTGTCAGACAGAATAACCTCTGCTATTACTTTACGTCATACCTTCTTCCCACACTGTTACTGGGTTGAAGTTGGGGTTAAGAACAGAAGCTAGAGTCAGACTGCTGGGATTAATTCCTAGCCAAATTTACTTGTTGTACAACTTGGAAAGTTATTTGTCCTACATGGGATTCATGTTTCTTTTTCTCTGCAGGAAGGGTACTAATAGTTCCTACTCTCTAGCCTTGTTGGGGGACTTAAATATGGTGCACACTTAATGCTTTGCATAGGGCCTGGCACTTAGCATGTGTTCAATACCTGCTAGTTATTACAGTGGTTTTTGTTGCCCTAGGGATGAAACCAGAAGAAATTAGGGAGAAAGGATCTTTAAAGTTCTCTATATCTCTGGTTCTCTTCCCTCTGTCTTTTAAACATTCCACTGGGGTGCCATGTTCTCATTCTCATTCCACTGGGGCTCAGTCAGTTAAGCATCCAGCTCTTAATTTTGGCTCAGGTCATGATCTTACAGTTTGTGAATTGGAGCCCAGTGTTGGACTCTGTGCTGATGGTGTGGAGCCTTTTTGGGATTTTCTCTCTCTCCCTCCCTCTCTCAAAATAAATAGGTAAACATGAAGAAAAATTCCACTAACGACGCAGCCAGCACTTAGACACTGTTAGGACGGGAAAGGCCAGTTTAACCTTTCTCTCTTACTTTGCTCATTTAAACAAATCAGCAGTTTCTTACTGGATTAATGGGCCCACTGTCCTCGGGGAGTTGAAGAGAGCTAAAGAACAGAAGGGACAGGAAGAGGTGCAGTGATCCATGCAATTGAGATAAGACATTCGGAGGGAGGCTGACTAGGAAAAGAGTAAGGAAGTCATGGCAGGAAGGACTTGCTTTAGAAGCTTAGAGGTGGCGTGGGGAGAGAACGGGATAATATACGTTATCATGATTCCCTAATTCACCATTGCCTCTTTACCACCTCCCTGATTCCCGAAATCCCAGGTTACAAGAGACATCCCATAGTGATGTAAAATTCAATAAACAGTTTATATAAAAAAAAAAGTTATTTGGAGAGGTGGACATACAAGTGGCCAGTTAGGTCATTTGAGGAAATAAAAATTAAGTAATGTACCATTTTTAACATCAGTTTGAAAAAAATGAAAAGTGAAAAATTTGATGACATCTAATACTGGTAAGGAGGTAGTGCAACATATTCTCATACACTATTGAGTGGAATGATAATTAGTACAGCTGATAAGAAAGATAATTTGTTGAGTACCTATTAAAGCTCAGTGTACACATTCCTGTGTCACCCAAATTTTGCCTCATATTTTTTTACCCTGGAGAGGTATTTGCACAGGTACAGAAGGAGGAACGTATAAGAATGTTCATAACAGGGAAAAAATTTGGAAGCAACCTGAATTTCCATTGAAATAGAAATGTTGAAATGAACTGTGGAATTTTCATACTAGGGGTTCTAAGGAATTAAATGGGACAAGTTAGTGATGTTTGTAGCAACATGTTCAGATCTCTAAGCCCTGTTGTTGAGTGAATAACCCAAGTTGCTGAATGATGTGTAGAGGGGGGATGCCATTTATTAAAAACAAAATACTTGACATTGTTGGTCCTTTTAATTTTAACATTCTTAGTGGTAATTTTGCCTCATTGTGATTTAATTTGCTTTTTTCTGATAATTGTTAATGATGAACGCCTGTTGATAGGCCATTGACCTATCTTCTTTTATGCAAAGTGATCAGGTCTTTTGCCCATTCTTAGTTGGGTTGTCTATGTTTTTCTTTTTGGTAGAATTTTTTTTTTAATGTTTTTAATTTTGAAAGAGGGAGATAGAGAGCGATCAGGGGAGGGACAGGGAGAGAGGGAGGCAGAATCTCAAGCAGGTTCCACACTGTCAGTGCAGAGCCCGACATGGGGCTCAAACTCACCAACTGTGAAGTCATGAGTTGGATCCTTAACCAACTGAGCCATCCAGGTGCTCCTTCTTGTAGAAGTTTTTGATAGTAGAATTGATTTGTATTTCTTTCTCTAGCAAGTCTTTTGTCAATTACAGAATCTTCTTTCAATCTATGAAAACTGTTCACTCTTAATGTTAGCAAGAATGTAAATTAACTGGGACTCTTACATGTCACTAGTAGGATTATAAATGGTACAGAACTTTGGAAAACTGTTTTGGCAATATTTATGAAGCAAACCATGTATATCTTATAATTCAGCAGTTCTACTCCCGGGTATGTGAGTGGAAGACAAATGAGAGTCACTAAAGACACATATAAAGAACACTTATAATGCTTCAAAAACTCTAACCTGGAATCAACTCAAATGTCCATCAACAGAATGTGCATATTTGTACAGTGAAATATTACATAGCAATAATAAAGAACAAACCAGGTCCATCTACAAAATATGGATGGTCTCCTGGCTATGTTAAGTGAAAGAAAGTAAACACAAAAGAGTATAAATTGTGTGATTCCATTTATATGAATTTCAATACCAGACCACACTAATCTATGAAGAAAGAAGTCAGACTAGTGGTTACTTTTGAAGAGTTATTGGCTGTGAGGGGATAAAGGGACATTTTGGAGATCTAGAAATATTTTGACGTGAGTATATGCATATGTCTATAAGTAATGTAAAAATCTTTCAGGTTGTATACCAAAGATTTATGCAATGTGCTTTATATAATTTATACTTCATAAACGAGTTTTTAAACTTCTAGAAAAACCTCATGAAATACTATTATTATCCACATTTACAGATGAGAAAACTGAAACAGAGGTTGGTAATATCTCAAGGTTACCCAGCTGGTATTGGAGGTAAGATTATAACCCAGACTGACCAGAGAAGCAGTGTGGTGTGTCAGTCATTAACTGCCACAATGACCCTGCATAAACAACCACACGGCCTCAGTGGCTTATCACAAGAAGCCTTAAGTTATCTCACAAGTTGACTGGGCTCAGCTGATCTGGACTGGGTGCCCTCATGTCAAGGAACTGGTTGATTTACGATGGCTTCAGTGGGACCTCTGAGATGGCACTGCTCCTATTTAGCCCACACGTGGTCTCGGGCCAGGATAGATGAATAAGAGCAGGCAAGCCCCATCAGGAAAAGTATTTTTCAAGTTTGTTTGTGTCATCTCCTTGGCCAACACAAGACACATATGTCTGAGAGCAGAGTGAGGACAGGTGGGAACTGTAGAGTTGAATGGTAGGGACAGAGACCTCAGGATGGGTAAAGATTTGGGAGCCATTATTACAATTAATTTTCCACAGGTATAAATTAATCACAGGCTGGAATTTGGCAGACTTGGGCCCAGGGTCCAGCCAACACTTACTATTATGTGATTCTTATAACAGTTACTTTTTTGATTCATGATTACTTCACCTGCAAAATGACAGTCATGACCATAACAATAAGAATGCCAATAATATGAGATGGTTGTGGAGGATCAATTGAGCTAATTTATATAAAATAGCTCCTTGTGCCTGACTCAGAGTAGATGCTCACTAAATGGTAGTTACTTTGGAACAGATTGTGTCCCAAGTGGATAGAGAGGGAACGTGTTCGAGTGTGTGGAGTAGAGCCCTAGTGTGGTGGGACCTTTGGTGTGTCTCTTTTGCTCTCCACTAGGGTTTATGAGCAGACCTACTCCTGGGTTCTGATGTTACACACCCTAACAGTGCAGACTAGGTAACCAAAAGCAGCCCCTTCCCAGTTCCTCAGGATGCGTGTGTTATGGAGAGCCCCCAGGCAGTACCCTTTCCTCCCCACCTTTGGCTTCTCTTTATGAGGCTAGGTTCTCTCAATCCTCTGGAAACCTACACCTCTCTTTGGGTTTAAGTCAACCTGACCTCTCATCTGTGGGTCAGAAAATGAGGGAAATTAATAATTCTGGAAATCTCTGTTGCCCAGCTCACCACTTTAACCTCAAAGCGCAAGAAATGACTGAAGGATTTTCTGAACCATCTGAAGTGTCCCGCATCTTATGCAACCAGCCTATTTTATTCCCTGACAATCCATAATCAAAAACAGCAGTGATGAGGGTGTTCTTTAGGCCAAAGAGATGGATCTGACCTCAAGCACTACCAACCTATGGTAACGGAAGTGAGAACGTGGTTGCCTTCAGGGTTGGGAGATGTTGACTTGGAAAGAACTTGAGGGAGCCTTCTGGGGTGTGGAGAGTTTTAATATATTAACTGGTATCGTGGTTGTACATGTAAAAATTCACTGAGCTGAATTCTTACAATTTTGTATACCTTTTTGTATCCTGCATGTAAAGTTGTGTACTGCATATAAAATGTACTTCAAATCTAAAACAAAGCAAACCAAAGAAAAAACCAAAACCCAAATGGTAATAATAAGATAATATATAGCAATGAAGTAAGAAAATAATAACAGGTAATGAAAATTACAGAACAACCTGGAATACTAAAAGTCAAACTTCTACCAAGTTACCTACGGAGGGGATAGAAAGAGGACAGAGGGCAGAATGTGGTTAGTGGTTAAAAGGAGTCTTACCTTCCTAACCTTCCTTGTCGTTTATACTTTTTTTCTACTCCAAGAGAGAAAATACTATCTAATATATATAAACATGTAGACTTTGTACTGCATGCAGGCACTGAGGATTTCCTAATCTTTTATGTGTCAAATGCTCAATCACCCTACTGACAACCACTGACAAGATTTTGTAGCTGAAAACACACAAACCCCTCCATGTGTGATCTATCCCGTAGGCATTTTTCTCAAAACTCCACTCATTGTACTGACTTTGACTTGGTTGTGATACAGATACAGGTTCCAAATGCAGGCAGGACATTTCTTCATTAGAACACGCTACTTAAATCTGCCATCGTAGCAACTCTATATCCAGTTCTCATTCAACACTGGAGGGACGCAGAACACGGTGATCTCTGCCCTGCCCTTCCATTTATACGGTAGCTATTCAGCAAGGAAGAATTGATTGAAGGAAAACAATTCTTTCAATATTTCTTTTCATCAAAGTTAACATTTAAAGAAAAATTATTTTTAAGAAATCAAACCAATGTATGTAACTTTCATGAACAGCTGCTTTTTAATAAAATAAATGCTAAGAAGACATAGAGATAATAGAATATACATTCATAGTTTTGCATTTGTTATAGTTTTATATTTTGAGAATTGGCTATAAGTTCTATAAGCTATCTTGAGTTTTGAATTGGAGAATTAGAGTGAGGGTGAAAGCAATACTAGATGCCTTTCATCTTTTCTTTCTCCATTGTCTGGAGTTTCAATAAAATAAATTGTATATATTTTAAATCTGAAATAATCCTAGTATATAATGTCTGTCTTACATTAGGAATGATATCAAACAATCTACTTGGAGTTTGGGCTAGAAAATGTCATCATGATAGGCATGGAAATATCTAAATTAACTCAATTCTTCCACAATGCCTCTTCTCTATGCATAAGAAAATGTGCATTAGTGCTCAGACACTTGCTGTATGAGCAATAATACTACCATTAATATATGTCACGGCTCTCAGCCTATTCATGCACATGATGGGATCCATGTGCTTCTTGGTCAGGTTGCCAGCCTGAGATCTGAAGGCCACTAAGGAGGAATGACAGGCTCTTTTTTGCGTGAGGCCTCCCATGTTCTTTATTCTTCATATGAAGAAGAAAATATTCTTCTTATGTTTTGCCTCCTCTCTACCTTTTCCTGCTTGTTTTTTTTTTTTTTTTCTAAATAGACTTTATTGTGCAGAGCAAATTTAAGGTCACAGCAACACGGAGCAGAAGGTGCAGAGGGTTTTCACATATTCCTTACCCCCACTCGTGCTTAGCCTCCCCCATTATCAAGATCCCTTATCAAAGTGGTACATTTATTACAATTGATGAAGCTACACTGACACATTATTATTATTTAAAGTCCGGAGAGTACATTTGGTTTCCCTTGGTGGTGTACATCCTATGACTTGTTTCCACTTAAAAGATTCTCTGGTGCTTTATGCCTTATATCTGATGGCTAAGAAGTTAGCAGATCCTGGTCTTTGACTATGCCAGATATGATGGAGTCAGATACCTTCTTAGAAGGCCATCATACTTGCATAGGATCCCACTCTGATCCTCTTGGAGGGGCCCCCGTGGGAAATATTTGCTTTTTGCCACTTCTTTCTCCTGAGTCAACCTAGATCTTGAAGCCTCTAAGAAACTCATTTACTTATACCTCAAATGGAGGCTGAGGTAATAATGGAAAAAACAACAACAACAACAGAGTCTTTGGCCAAAGGGAGAGCACATTCTAACGTGCAGGAAGTCAAAGAAACAAGCAAATACCCTGCAGAGTGATCAGTTTTAGAGGTCCTAATTGGTCCCTCCTGGTCTGGCACAGAACTGCCAAATTAATAAAACACAAGTACTCCATCAATGAAAAGTGCAACCCAGATTCCCACATTACTTGGCACTTTCCTAATGGATATTAAAAATTTACTTATGTTCTGGAATGACTGTAGAACTCTACAGTTAAACTGGAAACCAGTAGGACATGGGTGTAAGCCTTTTACAGACCACCAAAGTAAGGAGGAGGATAAAAATGATGTATTTTTCATATAATGTGACTCATTTGTCTCTTTCTTTTTCAGGGTGAAATGGCTGACCAACTATAAGAATTATAGAAACCTCTGGGCACTCAGAGGAATTGAAATTCTCAGAAGCACTATTTAAGTTACACTTGCTTCTGTCTAAATTATATTTTGGCTGCTTCCCGCTGCTTCCGCAATCACTTTTGAAGTTTTGACTATAAGAGGTAGTCCTTTCTGCAGCCCATCTTTTTTCATTGGATCAGCTGGAGCTAATCTTTTTGAGCCAAACATCTTTTAAAGGTTTATGAAGGGATCAGTGGTCATTCTTATATATTTTATTTGAATTTGAGCACTAGCATGGCCTCTGGCAACCCTCTTTCTCAGGAATGGGTTAGAGAATGCTCTTTTTCTTATCTATGGTGTGCGTGTAGAGGTGATGTAGGGAGGGTGTGAAGAATACTGAAGGATTTACACAGGGATGCAGGAATGGTTGTTTTGTTTTTGCCTTTCCTAGTTTCAGCTGGACAGCCAAGATCAGGAAGTTTATGTCTAATTGTTGGAAGGACAGATGCATGTTGAAAGAAGCGTGTGCGTGCGTGTGTGCATGCGTGTGTGTGTGTTGGGAAAGTAGGATTGAAAAGAGTTTTTAAAAGGGAAATTAGAAAAAGTCCTTCAGAATAGTAACACACTGGGGCATCTGGGTGGCTTAGTCGGTTAAGCTTCCAAATTCGGCTCAGGTCATGATCTCATGGTTTGTGGGTTCAAGCTCTGCATCGGGCTCTTTGCTGACAGCTCAGAGCCTGGAGCCTACTTCAAATTTGGTGTCTTTCTCTCTCTCTACCTCTCCCCTGCTCATGATCTGTCTCTCAAAAATAAATAAAAGTTAAAAAAAAAATAAGAGTAGTGACATTCTACTCCAAACCATTTCCTTTCCTATCAAATAAAGGGAAGATGTAAAGGTCTTTGTAATTCTAAGAGGGTCTCCCCAAGGACACATGTACTGAGGGAGGGTCCCAGAAAAATTTAGTGGCCTGTGTGAGACCCATTTCCACTGTAAAGCTACACTGGTTAAGTGGGTAGCCAGCCAGAATGATCAGCATAGCATAGCAGGGGCTGGTCATCAAGATTAGCTATGACAGTGAGAACAGTCCAGACTGATGCCAAGCATTCCTTGGGTGGAGAGGAATCCCTCAGTTGAGATCCTTAGCTTATGTGACTCAAATACAATATCATGCACAGCTCAGGTTGTACATTGGTTTTTTTAGTTTCCTGCCACTGAACTTCTAACAAAATCTCCCAAGTGGTGCCAATTTAAGCTGAGTAAATTCAAGGTAGACCCAGTAAATATGTTCTTTTTTTTTTTCCTTCCTGTTTTTTTTTTTTTCTTTATTTCACACTTACATTTTGGAATCAAGCATAATATCAAAGCATCAGGGAGCAGTTCTAATGCTCCCGGACCCCAACTGCAGAATTCTGGCCCATTGCCACCACATCCGTGTGCCTCCTGGCTGTGCGCCCTATCACCCTGTCCAGGGGCTTGAAGGGCTTCTTGCTGGAGACTCTGCTGCTTCTACATGACTCACAAGCATTGAGTGCTTATAGTTTTCATGCTATCTTGGGGGTGGCTCCTCCTCTGCCCCGAACCTCACCTGGGGAACAAGGCACCTGCTCTCAGGATCCCAAACAGACCTAGAGTTTTATACTGTCCTCCCACCACCCTGACTTGGGTGGTGGGAAGGGGCCAAATATGCAGCCTTTCTCAGAGGCACTGAACAGCACGGGAGCATCTTACATTTTTTTACTTCTTCTCTTTTACCTTCCTCTCACTATAGGATTTTCTCTCTCATTGGGATGGGGTAGAAGTTGGGATGGATGAGCTAAAAATATCATGCCAATATCATGCCATGTCATTCAGCTGCTTGATGTTTTTCTTCTTATACTATCGTCTCTGTTAGGAGTATCAAACTTTTTTTTTTTTTTTAATTCAGGAGTCAAGAATTGACTGCTTTATTTTGTTGAATCATCGTCCACATACAAGCTTAGAATGCCCCTGTTACTGCCTGATATGTACTAATAGACATTGTTGGGCATGAACAACACATCTGTGAATATACCAAATGCAATCATGCTACACAGGCTTGTGTGTGGATGGGCATGCACACCTAAATACCATAGTAAGGGACCCCAAGTCAGTGCTCAGTGAATTATCCTTGATATTCCCCAAACTCTCAAGTTGAAGAGCCAACTCATCTATTACAACTTAGTACAAATGAATTTGTGCAATTAATTTCCTGGTCACCTGATGCTTGGCTTGGCATGCAGTATTGCCAGTATGCCAGAGTCTCAATTTTAAACATATTTGAAAGGCCAGTCCAGCTGTGGCTCCAGTGTGAGTGCCCTCCACAGCACTCACCGCTGGTTCTGGAGGCCACTGGCTATTCCTGTGGATCCAGGCTCAGGTGTTTCAGAGAAAACTGGCCATGCACATGTAGGTAACGAGTCTCCTCCTGGTGTGATTTGCTTAAAATAGTTTTGTTATGTTTCCTGATTATAGAATAATATTTTCCTGTTGCAAAAAATAGTTTTTAAAAAGTATGACATACAGTCACGCCATCCACATACAGCCTTATTAATATTTTGTTGTAGATTTTTTGCCATGCATAACCTGGATATATGCATGTTTATATATTGCATATATTTATATATGTTTATATATAATACATATTTCCATTAAACAAAATCCAGTCACATTCTGTGTATTGTCTGGAATCCCCATTCCCCCTTAAACTGCATATTGTGAACATCTTTACATGTCAATACATATGGATCTATATCATGTTTTTTTTTTTTAAGTGGGAATAACAAATAACCAGTCTCCTGTTGAAAATGGTGCTGTTACAAAAGTCCTCAAACATCCTAAAAGTAGAATTTCTGGGTCAAAGGAATGGACATTTAATATCACCAAACAGCCTCAGGATAGTTTGTATTAATTTTGACCTCAGTCAACAATGAGTCCCCATGGTATGGTCCACACTGTGAAATCTGAAGGTCAAGCCAATCTGTCTAAATGTCAGCATAATCATTACCTGGTATGGTCATTCTTCCCATCAGCCAGGCATTACAAGTTCACCAATAAGGACCTTCCTAGGGATTAGAGTTATCTCCAGGAGAACATGATTGAAATGCATCAATAATCAGGATAAGTGGTTTCAAAATACTTCCATAACAAGCCTGCATATGTTTGAGTGTATAAGAGTGTATGTGTGTGTGTGTGTGTGTGTGTGCATGTACACACACACCCATGCGCTTAGCCACATATCTAAAGGGAGGACTTTAGGGAGTTGATTACAAGTATGAATACAGTTCATAGGTGTTCAAGCTTTTTTTAAAGACAATCTTAATTTTATTATTTCCTAATAGAATGATTAAATTCTTAATGATGTATTTATAGAAGATACATTATAAAATCTATTTATATAATTGCATTTTCCAATTTACAAAGTCTTTGGTCAGCTTATTTGTTTTGCCTTTTTAACTCAGGAAATACCATTACTGTAGTACAGCTACTGTACTAAAAGAGTGAATAATGTCCTATCTCAGGAAGGTTGGTCATACCCCCCGTCCATGAAATGAAATCCCTAGTTCTGGGTCATCTGGCAGTTTCTCAACGGAAGCAGCCTCCTGCAGCTGTTGCTTCCTCTCCCCCTCTGTGTACAAGGATGTGGACCACCCCGTGAGCCCTAGTCAAGGCTCCATCTTGCTCTGAGAGAGTCTTGCCCCATTTGGACTCAAGTCAGCCTCTCTTTATTTCTGCCTTTTCAGGGTAAAGTGTGGGAGTAAGGAGTTGGAAAATACACCCTTACCCTGGAGGTTGGGTTGGAGACTTGGGGATGTTTTTGTTTAAACTTTGCTAATCTATTCCAAACAGGTGGCCTTAGGCTTTCTTTCCCATATCCCTACCCCGCCCTGTCCTGCCCCAGAGTTTGTTTACTGTCACAGATTGCCTGGCTTCTTTCTCCTCTTTCTTCCATTTAAAAAGATATTCATGTGCAACAAAGAAAAAACCTAAGAACCTCCTATTGTAAGTATGAAGGCTGTTGATAAGTCTTGAGATGTCTTCTTATTTGAGACACACCTAAGAACAGTGCCAACATAACATGGAGGAGCTGTGCAGTAGTGAGAAAAATGAAATACGGAGAGAGGGGGTTAGAGTGATGGCAGCTGGGGGCTGAGGGGCCGTGGCACAAGTGATCACGCCCAGGGAAGGAAGGGGAAAGATGGCGGTGCCGGGTATTGATTTTCAGGATAATGCATGATTCTCGGCAAGGAATAAGGAGTGCAATGAAGAAACAAAGTTCAAAATTGTTCTCCAGAGACAGACTGAGAAATTCTCTTTGGCTATCATCATTTCCAGAAGTTTTAAGTGTCTTTTTAAGATTGTTTCCCCTTTATTTTTTCAACTTACCTACAATAAACTAATACAGAAAGTCGTAATTTCATTGTGTGCTTCCATTTCTAATTATGTCTGGGGTACTGAGGGCATAGTCTGGGAATCCCAGTCTGGTTTTACTGCTAAATCAAGGGGCACATTTTCGTTTTGTTTTTTTTTTTCTCGATGAACTGACAATGGACATTTTCTGCTGTTCATTTGTTATAGGCTGCTTGTGTCAAGGAAATGAGGGGAAATGGTGATGATTTACAGCTGAGTTTTGAGGGGCACCTGCGTGGCTCAGTCGGTTGAGTGTCCGACTTCGGCTCAGGTCATGATCTCATGGTTCATGGGTTCGAACCCCGTGTCGGGCTCTGTGCTGACAGCTCAGAGCCTGGAGCCTGTTTCAGATTCTGTGTCCCTCTCTCGCTCTGCTCGTTCCTTGCTCATTCTCTGTCTCTCTCAGTCTCTCAAGGATAAATAAACATTAAAAAAAAAAAAAAGAAAGAAACTGCAGGAACCAGGATATAACACTCCCCCAAAGCTGGACCTTTTAGACTTGCGAGCTGTTGGAGCCGGTGCTGGGCAGAGAGGTGACTCCCACGAGGGTCCCAGAGGAAGCTAGAAGAGCTGTTCTGCTTTTCCTTGCTAGCAGCAGCTTAACATGTGTGGTCCATCAGCTCTCATAAATGCCCCCTCCTTGCCTTGGTTGCATAGTATTGATGAAAGGCAGCAGAAGGGTCACAGAGTAAGCGTAATTGTACATACCTTACCATGTGTCATCCTCAAAACAGCGCTCCAGGTGTATATATTAAAACCTCCCCTCATTTTCTTGAAAAGGAACCTAAGCTCAGGAAGGTAAGTGACATGCTTGGGGTCACCAAGATCACAGGGAGCAGAGGCAGCGCTAAAACCCAGGTATCTGACTACGAGTCCAAAGGTCTCCAGTATATCACCTTGTGACACACCAGTTCTTACATACAATTTTACTCAGTTTCTTGGCAATCTAGACTGTATTGGTTTTTGTGCTGTTATATTTCAAATATCTCCAAGGAAAATTTTTTAACAAAAGCAAGGAGAACTTGAAAGGGTAAAAGAACTAAGTTTATAAATTCTCAGGCATTCACTATTCTTACCACCAAACTGAGCAGACAGACACAAGGTTTGTCATTCATGTGGATTGAAGCACAAACTGAGGTCCAAATTTAACAAGGAAAAAAAAAAAAAGAATTGAAAAGAGAAGATACCAGTCAAAGAAAAGAGTGGGATGGAGTTGGGAGAATATGGAAATTTGAGAATTTGGTTCTGGAATCAGATTACGGTAGGCCCCACACCCCTAACACCCTGCTCTTGTCCGAAGTTTCCCTTTCTGGGGTTTTAATTACCTACGGTCAACGTGTCAGGAAGCAGATGATCTCCCTGACATATAGTAAGAAGGTCACTAGTAGCCGATACTGTCACAATGTCTGTCATTCACCTCTCTACATCTCATCATGCAAGCATTTTATCATCACACATTATCACCCGAAGGAAGAGTACAGTACAGGAAGATACTCTGAGAGAAACAGACAGGCCATATTCACATAACTTTTATTGCAATATATTCTAATTGTTCTATATTATTAGTTATTCTTGTTAATCTCTGACTGTGCCTAATTTATAAACTAGACTTTATCATAAGTATGTATGTATAGAAAAAGCATAAAATATATAGGGCACGGTGTCAGGCATCCACTGGGGGTCTTGGAATGGATCCCTAGCAGATAAGGAAGGAAGCTGCCACACCTGAGTTTCAAACCCAGCCTCTTTGCTTTATAGCTATATGACCTTAGGCAGGTTGACTCACCTCTATCAGCCTCAGTGTTCTCATCTGTAAAACTGCTACAATAATAGGATTTACTTTGTGAATATTAGATGAAATAACCCTGTTAGACATACAGTTGACTCTGTATACATCATAGGTGTTATAATTTTAATATGAAGGGGCATGCAGGCTCTGGTTGGGAGAGCCAGAGCCCACGTCTTCTTTTCCATCTTAGTACATTTGGAGTCTGACAGGCAAGTTCTAAGAGCTTCTTTTCAGAGATGGGGGAGGAAGTTGCAGAAGGAAATTCTTGGCTTTTAGTGGAAGCAGTAAAAAAGGAATAAATCAGAGGGACATATGGCTCTGACTTGCGCTGCTGCCAAACAGGTGATGCCCTGGGGTGGATGAAAGATCTCAGAAAGCAAGTCCTTTCATCACTCCCCGTCGTCCCGCCCCAGGAGCTCGACTGGGAGAAAGGAGGCTTCTGGCTGCCACTGTGATCACCGACCTTCCGGGGCCCTGTGATCACCGACCTTCTGCTGCCCATCAGTTGCAGCTGGAGGATCCCAAGCATACTCCCTTTGCCTTTGCCTTGCAGTTCATTGAGCAAAATCCCTGCCACTTGCAGCTCACCTGCAGCCTGAGGTCTATTTTGCCCTTTGCCCAGCACAGCTTAAGCTGCAACGCCTAGGAGGCAGCTGCTGTTCAAGTGTCTGGGGAGGGCAGAGGCCCCCAAACAGCCTTGCTGTGCCAGGACAACATGGGGTTGGGGGCCGGTTCCAGGTTCCCACCTAACCAGTCACGGGTGACCCCTACCTTCCACAGCCTGCTGGTCTGTCCTGCTAGGCATCTGTTCCTGTACATTGCGAAGGGGGAAAAGTAGGGGCTAAAAGGCAAACAGAGAATGATTTCTTCTTGCTCTCAAGAGCAAGCACAATGCACCCTAGGAAGCCAGTGAATTATTCATTAAGTCTAATGGGGCGGTCGCAAGGGAGCATTGCTGAGATGCAATTAAGTGGTTCTTTAATTTTAGAAATATTTATTGGGGTGTAGTGTAAAACGTTCATTCATATCTTGCTGAAAAACAATTTAATGGTAAATAAGGAAAAGACGAACCAGAGCAGTTTGTAGAAGAGAAGTGGATTCCATGATCAGCTTTCCTCAGCGGCTGTGGCTGCGGGCCCCTGCCTAGCATCCTGATGCCTGGGATCCATTTTGAACGGAGTCGCAGTGAGTAACATTTGTCAAGGATTTCCTCGGGCCCAGAACTGCATTAAGAACCTTTTGCACGTATATCATTAAAACTCCCTCCAACGCCACAATGCAGTCAGAATCTCTTCCATGAGACCTCTCACTGGTCCATCTCAGTGATGTATTATGCTAATTGGACATGGTGAGGAGAAGTAGCAACTCGTTGAACCACTTGGTAAACACAGAGTTTTTACTCCTGGGGCCTCCTAACTCAGTGAAATTCAGGGTGTGCAATGGTCTGAGACATGTCAAGTTACCCCTTCTACTGTTAAGTTCTCCGTTCTTGCAACTAAAAAAAAGTAACTTATCACGGGCCCCTTTGGATTGATGGCAACAAGAAATACCTCATCTAAATGTGCTATAACACCCGAGAAGCTGCTGGGTTTGAGGGGGGCCAGAGCAGGAAAGGGTTCTGCAACCAGGTCTGGATGGTTGTGCAAGCTGCTCTATCACTGTCTTTGCAGCTAGACCGTAAATTCCGTGTTGTGTCCTAACATGGGGAGAGATTCGTTGTCCACCACTGCAAACCCAGGGCCTCAAACCTGGCACAATGTAAGCACTCAAACAGTATGTGTTGGGTGAATGCACAACCTTTGAGGTATCTACTTCTATTAATCCCATTTTAATAATAGATAGATGGAAATTTTGAGAGGTCAAGTTGCTCAAGATAGCACAGAGGTAATGACGGAACCAGGACCAAACCCAAGTCTGCTGGGTTCAATAGGACTTTCATTTTCAGCTGGAGAGCAAAGAGAAGCCCACACACCTTCCTGAGATTATGTATTTACTCAATTCAGGTTTAGAGTTCATCTTGGCTCTTCTGGATCAAAGGTATGAATTGAGCAATTCTGGGATTTGTGCATAACTCATCTGCCTACAGAAGGTGCTGGATGTAGGCAAAGCTGGAAAATCAGTGACAGCACCCATGGTCCTCTCTGTGTTTTACTTACTCTTATTTTATTTTATTTTTTTTACCCTGGGCTCCATTTATGGTATGTTGCTTGATTCTTAACAGAGGTAGGAATTTTCCATGTTGCATTGTTTTCTTTAGAATCTGTTAATCTAGAATTTTATTGAATATTTTTCATGTGCTTGGTATAGTACTAGGTTGTTTCCCATAAATTTTCTTATTTAATCCAGGAGAGTCCAAATAGGCCAAATAATATTTCCAAACCATGGTGTAATGAATGGTATTAAACCAGAGAGGGCTCTGCTCTGTCTGGAGAAATGTGGATATAAAGGTAACTTGCAAATATTCGTCCATGTGTCACACAGACCCAGCTCATGTGCCGATGAATAATAGAGAACATGGTGGTTACTTGGCTAAGAAAGTCTCATCTTTTTTTGTTCCCTGATCCATATTATTTTAATTTATTTTAAAATGTAGGTTTGGGACACATGTCACAAGTGTTGATTATCCAGACTTGTTAGAGGATTTAATTTCTTAATTACTTTCCCTGCTGGTTACTATAATGACTTTGAAAAATTTGTAGTATATGAATCAACACAGTTTATTTTTATTTCTTTATATGAAAACAGTTCAAAACTCACTTTTTTCTAAAAGCTTTTTCTATTTCTCACCACCAACCTCTTATTAGCATTCCTTTAATACCTAGATGCTTAATAATAATAATAACAATAATAAAGCAAGTTATTACATAGTGCCAAATACCATTTTACCATTATACTACGTATACTAACTCATTTAGGGGCACCTGGGTGGCTCAGTCAGTTAAGCGTCTGACTTGGGCTCAGGTCATGATCTCAGTTCGTGGGTTCAAGCCCCGTGTCGGGCTCTGTGCTGACAGCTTAGAGCCTAGAGCCTGCTTTGGATTCTGTATCTCCCTGTCTCTCTGCCCCCTCCCCATCTCTCTCTGTCTCAAAAATAAATAAAACATTTAAAAAATTAAAAAAAAAACATTTAATACATCCGGCATCTCTGTAATTATAGTTCCTATTTTTATCATGCTATAAAAGAGGAAACCGAGTCATAGAGAGATCAAGTAGCAGCCTGAGCATCACCAAGGAACTTATGGAAAATATTTATTCTCCATCCCTGCACCAGATATGCTGAGTTAGCAACTCTGGAGTGGAGGCCCAGCTGTATATGTTTTATGGAGTCCTCCAAGTGTGTGAATTTAGGCTAAGCATGTGGCCTGCATCATTTGCTACCAAGCCACTCATTTGGCACTTGACTGGTTTCCTAGGGCTGCCGTAACACAACACACAAACCAGATGCCTCGAATAATAGGAATATATACTCTCACAGTCATGGAGACTAGAAATTCTAGATCAGAGTGTGGCACAGTTGGTTCTTTGTGAAGGCTGTGAGAGAGAGTCTGCTCCATACTTCCATCCTAGCTCCTAGAGGTTTGTGGCCAATCTTTGGCATTCTTTAGCTTGTAGAAACATCACACAAATCTCTGCCTTCATCTCCACATAGTGTTCTCCCTGTGTGTCTGTGTCTGTATTTCCCCTTTTTATAAGGACAGTTGTTATTGGATTAGGGACCCACTCTACTCCAGTAGAGTTACATTTTAATGTAACTAATTACATCTGCACTGACCCTATATCCAAATAAAGTCACTTTCTGGGGTACTAGGGTTGGAACTTCAACATATGAGTATTGAAGAAGACACAGTCCAGCCCATCAACCCATGACAGGCATTGTTCTTGATAACTGATTTGTCTGACTGATGTCTCAAACACTGGCATAAGTCAGCTCTTCTCTGGTAAGGGTCTTTAACTCAGGCATTCAGACTTCTTACCTGATGTCCTATAGCCTACGTCTGAACTCATTATGCCTTACATATTGTCAATTCTTACTATAAATATCTTTCATCTGTTTTAACTAAATTATAGTCAGATTATAAAGTGGTTTAAAAGCTAATATTCTGTCAAACATTGCAGATATCCCTGTTTAGAATCTTGATGACAATGATAATAATACTAGGTAACATTATTGAGAGCTTACTCTGTTCTAAGAAGTGTATTAAGTACTTTTATGCCATCTTTTCCTTATGACAATCTTATGAGGCTGTTATATCAGTTTAGAGAAGAGGACACTGAGGTTTAAAATGCTTAAATAGCATGCACAAATAATACAGTGATTACAGAGTATTCCTGAGATTCAAACTAAGCTGATCTATCAACTGTTCATCCAATAACTGTGCAATACAGCTACTGTGAGTAGAATAAAGACATAAAAAGGGTCCGTTATTGAAATGTTTTGTGGCTTTTACAGTTTTGTGTCGGTGTGTGATGACCAGCAGTTGAAGTAAGTTGACTGTGTTGTGTTAATTGGAATGTCAAGTGAACATGCTGTACATGTCCACTTAAAAACATTGCCTCTAGGGTCCAACATTACACCTCAGTGATGCGCAATTACATTTTTAAAAAGGCACCCTACTCTCTGATTCTAGGAGTTTGACTTTTTAAGATTCCACATGTAAGGGAGATCATCCAGTATTTGTCTTTCTGTGTCTGGCTTATATCTCTTAGCATAATGCCCTCAATAAAGCTCTAAAAAGTAAAATAAAAAATAAAAAGCCACCCTAACTAGTGGAGATATGATAAAACACGTGATGACCTACATCGATTGTGAAAGAAAAGGCACAGCTGTTTTGTGATAGTATAAAAAAGTCACAAAATTTTCATTACAATTAGTTAAGGTAAACAAAAAACAATGAGAGAGAGATTTATACTGTATGTTGAATTATGCAAACATCTGTTTTCCCCTCAATTCTAAACACCTAAACCTCTCCACCTCAGCTCTGATCAGCTATCAAGTTAACATAATCCTCTTCTTCCTTCCACTAAAATCAGAAACACTATTATGTTCTCCAGTGGGATAGTGACACTACTTAAAATTCCTGTGACATACTAAGGAGACTTAGTTATGAAGGTCTTCACTCTGGGTCTTTCCCCAAGGATGTTTTGGCAAATTTTCCAATAATTGGCACTAAGGAGGTCAAAGCCTTTGGACTGATTATTTGGGACTGAGTAGACATGTTCTAAGAAGGTTCTAAAATAGTACCTTAGAGCAGAGCTGCTCAAACTAAACATGTGCTCCCTCATCTAGGGTTCTTGTTAAAACGCAGAATCTCAGATTTCACCCCCAACACTGAAACCGGATTTCTAACAAGCTCCCAGGGGGTGCAGATAGTGCTGATTCATGGACCATATTTTGAGTATCAAGGACTTAAAACAGTGGTTTTTCAAACCTGTCTATATGTGGAAATCACCTGGACAACAGGCACTTCACTCATTTAAATTGTACAATTCAATGGCTTTAGTCTATCTATAGAGTGGTGCAACCCTCAATTACTACAAGCAATTGTAGAATATTTTAATCACCCTCCCCAAAATCTTGATCTCCATTAGAAGGACATTCCCACTCTCAGATCCCCAAATTTTAGGCAGCCACTCATCTACTTTCTGCCTCTATATATTTGCCTTTTCTGGCTATTTTGTATAAATGGAATCAGACAATAAGTGGTCTTTTGTGACTGGCTTCTTTCATTTGGCCCAAGATTCATCCACAGTGCAGCATGTATCAGTACTTCCTTACTTTTTATGGGCAAATGATATTCCATTGTATAAATAGACCATATTTTATTAATCAGTTCATCCTTTGATGGACATTTGTGTTGTTTCTACTTTTGGCTATTATGAATAATGCGGCTATGAATATTCATACACAAGTTTTTGTCTGGGCATATGTTTTCAATTTTATTGTGTATGTACCTAGGAGCAGAATGATGGGTCATATGGTAATTCTATGTTTAAACTTCTGAGGAAATGCCACTGTTTTCCAAAGCTGCTGTGTAATTTTACATTCCCACTAACAGTATGAGGATCTCAGTTTCTCCATATCCTCGACAACACTTAACTTTTTGATTGTATCCTAATGCTTGTGAAGTGGTATCTCATTCTGACTTTGATTTGCATTTCCCTGGTTACTAAAGGTAAGCTTTTAAAAAACATTTATTCTTAGATTCTACCCCAGATACATTAGATCAGAATCTCTGAGAATTTGGATTGGGAGAAATCTGTAATTTTTACAAAATTGTTCAAGTGATTTTGATAATTACTCAGCTATCAGAACTGTTTCCCATTTTAGCAATCACCTTAATGGAACTGTTTAGCTTTAAAAGAAAGGGATGTCTGAGTTGTAGATTTCAGAATTCTTTGTGTCACATGACTTGATAAAGTAGATTAGAAAATGTATATTTTTTAAGTTTATTTGTTTTGGGAGAAAGAGAAAGCATGTGAGGAGGGGCAGAGAGAGAGAATCCCAAGCAGGCTCTGCACTGTCAGCACAGAGCCTGAGATGGGGCTCGAACCCATGAACTGCGAGATCATGACTTGAGCCAAAGTTGTATGTTTAACCGACTGAGCCACCCAGGTGCCCCAGAAAATGTATTTCTTTTAAGACAAATATTTAACAGATTGTAGATCTCCCAAATGAAAATGCCTGTTAAGGCCACATTGATAATTTACCTGCTAGCACAGATTTTTTCAACACTGTATATTCTTGGTAGAAAGTTGATGTAGCAGTCTTCTTTGAGCATGATTAAAGACTTTATAGTTTATTTATTTGAATGGCTAGTCTGTAGCAGCTATGGTTTTGATGACTACAGAATCCAGAGCAATTAATTGGTAGCAGTTTAAAAAATAGATAATATCCAAGACACTGGGTGATTTAGTGGATGTGTTCAGGAATTGAGAAATGAGAATTCTTGTCCTAGCTCTAATTTATCCTATTAGGCAAGTCACTTTCTCCTTTGTCAGATTTGCCTCACCTAGTGAGATAGAAATAAATCACAGAGAATAGAATACTGACTTGTATAACTGTCCTGTTTGTGCCCACTTTGGGAAGCTATAGTAAAATAAATACATTTATTTACTTAGGGTTTGCTCTGTGCTGGATATTCTGTTAAATGCTTCCTACATTTTTCATCTAGTCCTTACATTACTCCAAGGTAAATATTACATCTACTTTATCATCAAGGAAATTCACATTCTTAGCAGCTAAGAAATTTGCTGAACTGTATAAAACCATTAAGGTTAGTGTTGGAATTTGAATCTGCTTGTCTTCAGGCCTTGCTTTTAGATTCCTCAACTTTCCTTACAGAATATTAAAACAAAAACCAAACAAAACCAGTAACCAATCAAAATACTTCTGAGAAATATGTAAAGACAAAGAAAAAATTTTATGTAATCCCACTATCCAGAGAAAAATGAAGTTCACTTCTATCGTCTTTCTGTACAGTCTCTTTTTTATGCTAATACACATCTAGCACTTAGAGGAAGAATAAAGCAAGTTGTAACTAAATGGAACCAGTATAGATTTTGAAGTCACATCAGATGCTGTTTGAAACCTGCCTCAGCTGTGTGATTTGGGGCAAATTAACCTCTTGAGGCTCACTTTCCTCATCTGTTAAATGCTGATCACATGCCTACATCCCGAGCCTATGTAGCAGTTATAAATAATGGCTAAAACATATACAATACATACTGGATATTCAATAATTGGTAGATAATAATGTTTATTGACTGAGATATTATAGAATCATTGGCCTATCAGGACATGTGGCATCTAATTGCTTAGACCAAACATCTAACAATTATAATTATTTTTCCTAACAACTATTTTTAATTGCTCTCTTTCCCTCATGACCTATATTCAATCCATCACCAAATATTGTCAGCTCTATCTTCAGAATATGTCCCCAGTTGGACAATTTCTCATCTTCCTGGCTACTGCCCTAGGGTAAGCCTTCACTCACCTTTCCCCTGGAATCCCAACAGCTCAGTTTCTAGGCTCTGGTCTATTTGCCACACTGCTAACTGAGAGATCTGTTAAAGACATAAACCAGCTTAAATTGCTTCCTTTATTAAAGTCCTCTAGGGAGGACTTGCTCTTAGCACGAAACCCAAACTCCTTATCCAGCAAACATGGTCCCACGCAATCTGCTACTACCCTCCTTTCTGCCTTCATCATTATCATTTCCTCTATCATGCACCACCTTTCTTTTTGTTCCTCCCAGGATCACTAGTGAGTTTCCTCTTAGGCCTTGACTTGCTTACTGGAATTCTGCGCATCCTTACCCTCTCCGGCCCTGTGTATGGCTGGCTTCTTTGTTCATTTCTAATGTATCTCTTCCATGGTGTCTTCCGTGATTGCCCATCTAAAATTTCACTCCCATCCTGGTCTCCCTTTTTATCCATGTCTTATTTTTTCAGACCACATATCATAGTTTTTGTTCACTGACATATTTGTTTACATACATTTGAGGAACAGTTGCTTGTACAGTGCTAATAGCTAAGGAACAGAATAGTTTGAAGGCTCAATTAATTGTACACAAGAGAGTGTACAACAGAAGTTGGAGAAGAGAAAATCCAGTGGTCTAAAGTCTCATATTCACAAGGGGCCAGGTTCTTCTTCAGGCTGATTAGAAC
This sequence comes from Crocuta crocuta, assembly GCF_008692635.1. NCBI lineage: Eukaryota > Metazoa > Chordata > Mammalia > Carnivora > Hyaenidae > Crocuta > Crocuta crocuta. Next base: position 11,397,987 of record NW_027531504.1, read on the forward strand.
TGAAACAGTGAGGGTAGGGAGATAGGTCAAGATGAGCCAGTGAGGCAATAAAGTCATGCATGGTTAAATGAGAGGCAGGAAGAAGCTTAATAGGACTGGAGAAGAGTACCTGGTTTGAAGCAATGAGCGTAACACCTAGGAAGGGAGATGGAGATGGGTGATCAGGAGCCTCAAGTGCTGACAGAGGCAGTTACAAGCACCCCGGTAGCAAAAGGCCTGGCTATTCCCTCTTTCAGCAGCCTTCAGTTCTGTCATGGTGGGCTTCTAACACGCCACCCACAGGACAAGCTTCCTGTTTAGAACTGCTTAGATAACCAAGGTTTGCATTGGTGATTTTTACCTTTAGTGAAGTGTACTTTCTAACAGTTGGAGAACAGGCAGCCTGCAGAGGCAGCAGCCGGGTTGGGCTCCTCTGAGATAGAAAGTAACGAAAGCAGCTGGGAGAACCACAGTGTGGTGTCATGTTTGCTTCCTGACAGGCGATGCCATTCTGCGGTTTATTTGTATTTTATTTTATTTTATTTTGTTTTATTTTATTTTACATTTTTTTAAATGTTTATTTATTTTTGAGAGAGAGAGAGAACACAAGTGAGGAAGGGACAGAGAGAGAGAGAGAGAGATTGAGAGAGGGAGATACAGAATCTGAAGCAGGCTCCAGGCTCTAAGCTAGCTGTCAGCCCAGAAGACGACATGAGGCTTGAACTCACAAACCGCGAGATCATGACCTGAGCCGAAGTTGGATACTTAACTGACTGAGCCACCCAGGTGCCCCACTTTTATTTTATTTTTAACGTCTATTTATTTTTGAGAGAGATATGGAGAGAGACAGAGAGAGACAGAGAAACAGAGTGAGGGAGGGGAGGGGCAGAAAGAGGGAGACAAAGAATCCAAAGCAGGCTCCAGGCTCTGAGCTGTCAGCACAAATCTTGATGTGGGGCTCAAACTTCTGAACCATGAAATCATGATCTGAGTTCAAGACAGTCGCTTAACTGACTGGGCCACCCAGGGGCCCCCATTCTGCAGTTTAAACGAGGACCTTTCCAGTCGCCTAAGGAGACTTACACTTCGCAAACACGCTTCCATGAATAATGTTATTATCCTAAGAAAAGCAAAGAGTTTTCTTTTTGCAGAAGTAGGTCTGCAGTGCTTAGTCCAGACTGCTCCGATCATTATGGGATTATTTGTGGTGACAGGAAAACGTGAACAACTGTAACTCCTTCCCTGACTCTCCCTATCCGCTTGGCGGAGGCAAGTTTATCCTTTTCATGTCTCTAAATGTCTTGAAGAATCAAAGTATGTGAAAATCCATGTGCCATGGATGAAGTTTTCCAAACTTCAAAGGCCAGGTGCCCTTGGGCACGGAAGGAACTGCCTGCCACCCAAGTGGTCCCAAGCTCGTCCCTCTCCACGCTGGCCTCCTCCCAGCAGGCAGGTCCCGGGCTGTTCAGTGTGTTTGGAGGGCATTTGGGAGCTAAAACAGATGTCTTACCAGAAGTGTTTCTTCCTATTTGGAGGAAGAATGAGGGAACAGCGTGGGTTGTTGAACTTGTGTGTTTGGAGATGGAAGGATGTTGGAAGTGACTGCCGAATCATTTCTTTCCTCAGGCACCCGTCTGCCGTGGGCCGGATCAGCTTTTCAGCCTGGCCTTGCAAATCAATTTTCGACAACAACCAACCCTCTTTGCTAGAAACCTGCTCTGTGTTTTTAATTTCAATTCTCTTGAGTCTTTTTGGTTATGCTCTGAAACACTGAAATCAGTGCCAATATGTGTTGAGTAAAAGGAAGGGCAATATTTTATATACATATGTGTGTGTGTATATGTATTTACATATGTATTTCTCTCTACATATAATATATAAAATATACGCACCCTCATACATACATATACACGCATACATGCAAATATATTTAGAAGACATTACGTATGTTACATATTAGACACATCTCTCTATTATATGTGTATGTCAGTTAGGTTTTGTGTATGTGCGTATTTAAATGATTCTCCATAACCCTTTGGACTGTCCTGCGGTGTTTTTCTTTCTCCTCCTGTTTTTCCACCAGTTCCACTGACTTTATTTAAGTGGGGATTCTCCGACTGTTCCCTTAACAGGATGAGGGGCACCGAGGCCTGAGCTCTGGCTGTTCTCCCCGCTTCAGGGCAGGAGGCACCGCGGCCTCCAGGAAGCTTCCTTGCTGGAGAAACGCAGCAGGGTTCCGTCTGAGGCATTTCCGAAAGGGTGGGCTGGCTGCCCACGAGGCCAGGGATGGCAGCTTTGGCTTGGCCTGAGTTCATGGACACTGTTCCCTGGTTACCTAGGGACGTTCCATTTCCAGTTCAATTCAGTAAATGACTTATGCTCTCTTCCCCCAAACCCATGAGGAGTTGAAGATGGGGATGCTATGTTTTGCACCCAGTTCACTTTCATGGGTTAGGCAGTCTTCCTTTGATTCCTGACGATACTGTGGATATTGTAAGATTCCCCTGACTGGGTCTCTCTGGAGTTTCTCCCTCTCAGAGTAGTTCATGCTGAGCCTCCAGCATTTTGTCAAAAGCAGTTCAGGTGTTACTGCCCCAGCACTGTTTCCCAAAGTGGCCTGTGCTCCAGAATCTCTCTCCTGTAAGTTGTGACTCCCTGTACGTGCCTGTGTGTCTCTCCAGTCTGGAGGGCAGTGGTCTGCCCCATGTCCTCCACTCTCTAACGAGACAAGATTTTTCAGTCTGTTTAGCTTTTTCTTGTCAGGATAAAATGGTGACTCACAGGCTCCTTCCAAGGAGAACTAGAAACTAGAAGTTTTACTGCTTTATACCTGAATGTTGACTATTTCAGTTCCTGGTAGCAGGCTGAAGGGAGACAAGGTTAAACTTAAGCTAGGCATTTTCTTCTAGTTAAAAGTGACAGGAAAGTTATTTATGGGTGAAGAGGAGGGAACAGTGGAAATTGTTGGCCAAGTGAGGCATTTGATTTATATGTGGATTGTCAATTGTGAAACACACAGAGAGTTCAAATGTGAGTTCAAACCCATGGATTTGTGTCTTGGGGCAACTGAAAGAGGCAATGACAATGACCCGTAAAAGAACTAAGAGAAGTCAACTTTTGATATTTCCATTGTTGAATTTTCTTTCCCTCCATAGCTGAATACTTAGGAGTTGGACAATTCTCCTTGATAATGAATGTTTTTCCTACAGCTGGTCACATCCTTACAGCATGTGTTGGCTGGTGTTCTTTGGTGATGTAAGAATCAGGGAAAGGCCATTAGCTATGTAAGTTGAAGACCACAGATGTCCCCTTTGTCCCTGTTGATTTTTCATATGTGAATCTCAGTGTTCCAGGAGGCCTAGGAGGAAGTTCTGGGAAGTAATTCTGTAATAAAGTAAGTTCTAAACAATGCTCATTGCAAACACAAGCACACTGTAACTAAACCAAGTCTCCCATTTGCTTGCCTTTTAGCCCTAAATACATCTCTTCCTTTTCTGGATCTTATTGGTTCCCTGTTCTAGGATTTGCAGTCTGTAGCAACCTTAGCTGACTTGACTTATCTCTATTCTTCAGCTAGTCTGTCTTCAGTCATCCGGCTTTCCTTTCACTCTCTTAGGAAATTTATTTTTCCTGAAATTCCTTGAGGAATGATGTAAAGTATTCTTTAACCACTTTGGGGGCAAGAATGGACAAGTAGCAGAGTAATCCACTGGGACAATGGTTCTCAAAGTCAGGGGTGGGTTGTTCTCAATTCTTTTATAGTTGATGAGGATCTTTCAGGTGACACCCAGGTTTGCCTTGCTCTATTGGTGTGTGCTACATTACACTTTGCAGAAACCATTAGAGAGGAGCTTCCGTAAGCTTCTTACCAAACATACCAACCTACCTGCACTGAGGCCCATTTTTCCCAGTTGTTAAAGCAAAGCAGTATTCCTTAAAATTGGGTCCGTGGGGCACTTGCCTTGGAATTGTCTGGACTGAGCGCTGAAAACAGCCAAACTTATTAACTCAGAAACCCAGTAGTTAGCTAGGACAATGGAGCCTGATTGTAATGAGCAAACCTGTTGATGCTCAGGTACATTTTCCTGATATTTAAGAACTACCTTCCGAACCTATTGATTATACTCTCTCCAATATATTCCTCCCCTTCTCTATGATTGTTTACAAACTCCTCAGGAGCTTCCTGAAACTTCATCTGAAAGATCTGACACTTGTTCCCAGACATCAAGGGCAGAGAGAGAATGAAGAAAGAGGCAGGCCACTCCAGATCGGTAGGTGGCAGGTTTCATAAACAAGGGAGGTGAGACTTGTCTTGGGCAGCCACACGAACAAATCACTGCACCTATGCACCAAATCTTAAAAGTTTATATAGAGGCCTTAACTGGGTTCATCCAGATGGTCTCAATACCACATCACTATCTCAAGGCTACATCCTTGGGGAAGATTTTGGGAGTAGGGAAGGCACAGTCCAAGGACAGGGGAAGGGGTGAGGGGTCTCCAATTGCCAGGGTTCAGCTCACAGGTCAAGTGGCAGTATGTCCTCTTGAGGACCTCCCTCAACAAAGAGATAGAAATAGGATTCCATATTGGTTAAGATCAAGGACTCTGGCATTTACTATCTGGGCACTTACTTAAATTTTATGCTTCCATTTGCTTGCCTGTAAAACAAGAATAATAAAAATGGCCCATCCCCAGAGGCTTATAAGAAGGATTAAACAAGTAAACATATGTAAAGCATTTAGAACATTGTCTCACATATGATTAAAAGACATTTGTTGACTATGATGATTACTGAATTCTTCCTAACAACAGTGAAACTCATGCAAGACTCTCCTATTAAAAAAAGTCCTCTGTAGACCCTTTATCTCTCTCTGGAGTCACAATAATATCCTCTTCCCTTTTTTATTATTTTCTCCAACAGATCCTGGTCCCTTTCCCCTACAGGGCTCTAAGTACAAGATGAAATGCTTTTCTCAACAACACCTTTTAACCTAATTATTTTCTATTCACTCTTCCATTGTCAACTCACTGGTCTCTTTTGTAAGGAAGCTTCAGACTAAACAAACCCCCCATTATCTGCTTTAAAATCCCACATAACATTTATCACCGTTGTAATTTTCATTTATTTGTACAACTATTTGATTAATGCCTATCTTATCCACTGAACTGCTGATTTTTGTCCACAGGTGTTTCCCCAGTGCTGAGTGCTGGGCCAGGCACATGGTCTTTGATGCATGAATGATGAACAAATATGAATATACAATGAAAATCCTCAGTATTTCGGCATTATTTCAAGAGTCCAGCTTTGACGTAAGACAGACTCAAGAACCGTCTTCATTCCTCCATGTACCTGCTATGTTATCTTGGACAAGATTCTTAACTTTCCAAGGTGCTTCTTTTCCTCATCCATATGACAGCCATCTCAGTCTAGGGAGCATAGTATCCACCGTATATAGTTGCTATGCACATTAAAGAGAGAATGCGTATGGAAAGTTTAGCACAATGCCTGGGCCAAAGCAAATACCCAATAAATATCCATTGTGATGTTGATGATAAGGACGCTTCCCCATTAACAAAACTACTTACAGATCCCCAGTCTTCTCAATGGCTGATTTCAGCAGTGCAATCATTTCCCACCCAATCTTTACTCACAGCAAGGAGAATAAGGGGCCTCAGATGTCTCCTGCACACGATGGTCGCAGTCTGTTTTACCCCTTTGCCTACCCCTGCTGTCTGCCCCTGCACTTGGCTGCTCAGTTAGCCAGGCATTCTTTTCTCTTGTGAGCACAGGAATGCACCTCCATGCACATTCATCAATTGCCGTGGCCTTTGCCAGAGCCACTCTGTCATCTTCAGTGTTGCCCCTGGCACTTCCTTTCCCCAGCAGGGCTGGGATCTCTCTTTTCTTTTATCACCTGTGGCACAAAGAAGAAAAGAAAATTAAGCCTGACCCCCTCAGAGTGAGAAGCTGGGTGGTCTGTGAGGCGTAGCTTTTCTAATATGTCCTTTGTGCTTTGAGGTTCCCTGTCTCCAGGGCACATGTGGGAGGGCTGGAGTGAGCAATATTGTGGGGTTCCCAAGGTTCTAGATGGTGACCCTCTCACGCTACATCACTGAGACTGGGGGCAATGAGAGTAACGCAGACAAGCAGTCGAGTCCAGGAGACTTGGACTAACTATTTTCTTTCTAGAACACACACCTTTTTGTTTCCCCCTCAAGTTCTTAAAAGATTTTTTTAAAGTTTATTTATTTATTCATTTTGAGAGAGAGAAAGCACAACAGTCAGGGGAGGAACAGAGAGAAAGGGAGAGGGAGAGAATCCCAAGCAGGCTCTGCACTGTCAGCACAGAGCCCAATATGGGGCTCGAAATCTTGAACTGTGAGATCATGACCTGACCTGAGCTGAAATCAGGAGTCGGATGCTCAACCAACTGAGCCACCCAGGCACCCCAATCTCCCTTAACTGTTAAGCCAAATTTTTCTCATGAGGAAAGTTCTCTTTTCTTGTGCAAAGTAGTCTTGTCATGGTCCTTGGGTATTTGCAGATCACCAAACACCATTCATGTGTGCCCTGAGCAATTTTAGATAGCTGAGATGCCTCTTCCCCTCCCCACAAACAAAATAATTTAATAATTTTCATTATATATATATATTTACACTATGGAAAATTT